>NC_035439.2:83387274-83489842 GCF_002127325.2 Helianthus annuus
CCACCATCACAACACCATCATCCACCACCATCATCCATTGTCCATCATAGAGTGTGTGAGTCGTCTCGGGATCCAAGATTGATCGTAAGAGTTCTTGACAATCAAAGGCCATGTTTGCTTAAGTCTCTTACATCACTTGGTGAAGACAAGTGTTTAGTGTAATACTTTTTATTTTTAATCTTTTGCAATTTTTAATTGGTTTTGTATTAATGACTTTAATTACTAGTTTCTTATGTTAAAGGTGATTCTTCCTTATCGTTTGTCCGTGGTGTCTTGGCATTATTTTACTGTCTATATAAAATAAAAGATTTTCACCATTCATATCTCCACGGTCTATATGGAGGTATGTTGGCTACCTGGTCGGGGGTTAAGGGAACGGTTTGGTAAGAGTCTTGCCATTGTTCAGTGTATAGATCCTGCAAAGGACCTGGGTCAAATTTAGTAGGACCTCCTTCAATACCCAAAGGTATTGGATGGCGGGGGTCCAAACTCTTTGATCCCCTCATAAGTTAAACTACTATTAAAACTTTAACCAAGCTACTTAGGACTGTATCCCTGTTGACTCAGGCTACTTAGCTAAGGGTAACGTCGCCTTCAAAAGAGGGCCCTACCACATTATGCATTAATAACTTAATTAATTATCTTTCAATAATCCGACCCTTTAGGATTGTATCCTTGCAGACTCAAACTACTGGGTTGAGGGTAACGTCACCGTCAAAAGAGGGGCCTGCTACAATAACTAAGATAATCTCTTAAACAAGTGCAAAAGTGCGAAAATAATCAAAGGTTACACTACACACGAGTCGGATCTAAGTGATTCATCTTGTCTATCTATTTTATTTTATTTTATTTTCAGCATTTTAGTTAGTTTTAAAAATCTTTTTCTAACATTCTGATTTGATTAGACGTTGAGGATAAACTGGTACTAAAAGCTCTTGTGTCCTTGGACGACCTCGGTATCTTACCAACACTATACTACGTCTACGATGGGTGCACTTGCCCATATGTGTGTTTAGTGTTAGTAAATATCGTGTTTTATAAATTTAAAACTTGGCTAAAAAGTGTAAAAAGGGCTTAAAATATATACCTAAAACATATACACACTGACACGCATCAAGTTTTTGGCGCCGTTGCCGGGGACACAAGGATTTTAAGAAAGTTAGGAATCAACGGCCTAATCATTTTTTCTATTTTCTTTTTATTTTTTTAGGATTTTCTTAATTTTTCAGCTTCTGCAGAACTCAGCACGTGCCGTGCCTGCTGAACACGCCCCCGTACCCAATCATTGGAACTAGCAATCTTGTTTTAAGTCAGACAGTAAGCTGAACACGGGGCCGTGCCCACTCAACACGCCCCCGTGCCCAAGATTTAGTTACTGAAAACAGAACCGTTAGATCCCGACGGTTGGTAATTTCTGACACAAAAATGAGTGATAATGATCTTTTTTTACTTTCGGCACTCTTATGGTACGTGGTGTCAATTATGTGGAGGCGGTCATAAAGAATTAGAATGTTATTTTCTAAATTATAAGCCCCACTATATAGACCCATCATTTGCCTGTATCCTTAAGAGGGGCGAAAGTAAAAATAATCCTTATCTCTCCCTCGAAGGCGCCCAACCAGATATTCTAGGAGAAATGCTTCTTGATGAACTATTTCAACTAGAAGATCTAGTTCTTAATTGGTTAAACGAACTTAAGATGGATTTCCTTGATTCATCTCAATACGATTACCAAGAAGAAGCGTTGGGGTTGCATTCAAACAACCTCGCTGCTCCCGATAATACCTTCAACTCTAGCGACTTGGACGATAGTCGTCCCTGTGCCAATTGTGCCGTGAAGGACTCCCCATCGACTTCGTTCGGTGCATACATAGACCTGAGCGATTCGGCATACACCTTCTTTAACGAGAGCCCGGGAAAGGGTTGGACTTGTCCACCTACATTTAGCATAGGAATCACCCTCACCGACAACCTCTTGCGTTCTCGTCTTACTCTAGATCAATAAAGGTATCTTAGGCACTTTGGGGTTGTTCCATCCAGTAAGGAACCGCCCAATCCGGATTAGTTCCTTGAAAATAGACAAACTTCATAATCAGCCCTTCGACACGGGGCCGTGCCCAGCCAACACGCCCCCGTGTCCACCAAAAGATTCCTTTCTGACCTTACGTCAGAATACGGACAAACTGTGTCAGGATCTTGCCTGCACACGGGGCCATGTCCAGCCGACACGGGGCCGTGTCCAGCATGCTGTCGTTTTCTATAAATGCAGCCAAGAATCCTGCACATTTGGACCATACAGGGACAGAGATTTGAAGGGATCTTCTCTCCTACCATCCTAGGTATGTTCTAAAAGAAGGTTCCAACAACCATCTTGTCCTTTCCTCTTTTATCCATTTCCTTCTTCTTCATCTTTCTCCAAAAACCTCCATTAAAGTTTGAAATTTCAAGCTTTATGGCAAGGATTATTGAGTTTTGTTCAAAGAATCTTGTTAAAAATAAGTTGTATAACATTGTTTTAAGTTACTATTGTTCAAAAAGGCTTCACAAGTTAGAAAGATAACTTAAAACTTCAAGATTCCTTGTTTCAAAATTCTGCAGAAAGGTAAACACGGGGCCGTGTTTATTGAGCACGGGGCCGTGTCCAAGGTACTGTTTCATTAAAATAAACTGTTTTCGGTTTATTTTTGTAGAATGTCAAGTGAAAACAGTGGAACATCGTCAGCGCATTCAAGAAACAGTAGAAGTGGAAGAAGGCCTTCCATTGAAGCTACCCTTGTACACTACGTCATGGCACTACGGGAAGCTCTCGATGAAATGACTTCGGTAGAGGAGGTCCTGATAGACCGTATAAACTATCTTACTGTGGGGCTGGAAAATAGTTTTCAAGAGATTAACCTCTTGCACCAGAAGTTAAATATTCTTGTAACACCTCCCATGGAACCCGTCCTCCCTCAAGAGGATTGGAACCTAACACTTGGAGTTAACAACCCTACCGGATGGGATGACATTCCAGCGGAGCCTCCTCTTGAAAATCTGCAAGAAGTCCCGGTGGAAGTTGCACCTCCTCAAACCGATGCCAACGAGCCATCCTTTCTCCTCCCGAGGGAGATAGAGGAGTGGCTCGCCGACATATGAGGAGTCCATACCCGGAGGAAGGAGTTCTATGAAGCCGCATCCAACCGAGACTACTATCTTCTCGGAAATTTTGCTAATTAGAATAACTTGTAGGCTAGAACTCCTTGGTTTAAGCTTCTTGTGCTTACTTATCTAACTTACTAATATTTTAGGACTATGTATCTCTCTATGATGATTTTTAATGAAATGATGGTTTTAAGGTTTGAATGATGTTGTGATGAATAAAACACACTCGTGATGGTGAAGGATAACAAGGGAAACGAGAAACATAGCCCCATGCAGAAAAACAGGGCCATCCGACAACAATTTCTTCATTACAGTAAGCTCAGCACGGGCCGTGTCTGCCCAACACGGCCCCGTGCTGCACACTCTGCAGAAAATTGCCCAGTTCAGGTAACTGGACACGTGCCGTGTTCGCTGAACACGCCCCCGTGTCCAGGCTTCTATTTCTTTTCTTTAATTTTTGTCGCTGGCACCTGAACACGGGGCCGTGCCCGGTCCCCACGGGGCCGTGTCCAGGATGCTAGTAACATAAAATTTTGCTTTTAACACCATTTTATACATGCAATCAACCTAAAAACTTATTTTTGGGACACATTGAGGACAATGTGTAATTTAAGTGGGGGGGGGGATGCTAAAACCTTGAATCTTGCAAGTCCTAATTACAAGCCTTACACAAAACTCTATTGGAACCGCTAATCACCCCAAATTTTTTCAAAACTTTTCATTTTTTTTACTTGTCTAAGTTTAAGTTGGAAATTCAAATTCTAACAAGTTATATTTTTACAAATTACAACTGATAGCGTCGTGATAAAAAGAACCAACATAAGAAAATTACGAAAAGGCATGACAAACTTAGTTAAAATTTGATTATATATACTTGATCACATAAAAACCCTTTCCCACAAAAGTAAGTTTTGAGCCTTTAACGAGCATACAAATACATATCTTTACACGAAATGCTCATTTTTCGTTTCTTGTGTGAATAGCCGCTTGGTTCGTATGACTCTAGAACTTGCCACAACAATACGTTCCCGGTCCTTACCAACTTAAACCCGAGTAAGTAAATGATGGAGGCATTAGGACTAACCCTTTTTCTTTCTACACCATTATTTTTCATTTTTTTACCACCTACCCAAAATCCCCCTAGTTAACCCCTTTGAGCCTAAACCTTTTCATTTCTTAACCCAAAACCATCACCCTTTTTACCCACCTAAACCTTTTTATTTTTAACCCTTTCTTTTAGTAACAACGTTCGGTTTTCTTATGACTTTTTTCCAATATATATATATATATATATTTTGATGAAAGCAAACAAACAAAAAATTTCATCAAAAAAAACTTTGTTTGAAACAAATGGTTCATTAAAATAAAATAAAAATGTGAAAAAAAATAATAAAAAGTCTTTCAAAAAAAAAAAAAAAAAACCGACGTTTGTTACGCCTTTCGCCCTTTTACTAACCACTAACCCAACCACCCACCTTTAGCCCAAGCCTAACCCTTCACCCAAAAAGTCCTCTTGATATTTACAAAGGTACAAAGTTAAAAAGGAGGAAGATTGATTGCTTGGCAAGCTTATGGTAAGAGTAAGTTCCATGCCGCTCTCGAGTGATTCACTAAAAATACACCTTCGGCTGAGTGTTGAGTGATTCCCCCGTGAGGAATGTGAACTTGTATATAAATGGAATTTTAAAAAGGTATGTTATGCCCTGATAAATAATTTATCTTATGAAACGTTTTTAATAAATCATGACAAATAGGATTGTAAATAAATAAAAATAAAACCTAAATAATCTTGGAATTCCCGACACTCTATGACAAGCCCAAAAACCTTCTCTTCTACCCATTCCAATTGGGAGTGAATAAAGCCACATTATAAAGAGGTTTGCTTGAGGACAAGCAAAGATTCAAGTGTGGGGGTATTTGATGTGCACAAAATGCAACATATAAATTACATCAATTGGGGCTTAAAACTAACCCTTTTTTAGTACTAATGTTGGAAAAAGTGTGCTTTTGTCTTCCTTTTGTATTTTCAGGATTAAATGAGCTCAAAATAACAAAAGAAGCAAAAAGACAACAAAATCTAACATAAATACAAGAAAAGGAACAAAAGTGATATGCCCGACCCCCCGACAGCATCCTCTCAAGCAAAATAAAGAAGACAGAAGACTGAACACGACCCGTGCTCAGCGAGCATGGGGCCGTGCCCAATAATCAGCAGAAAAGACAAATCAATAGAAGCTTCTACTGCCCACCACGGGCCCGTGCCTAGCGGACACGGGGGCGTGGTCAAGTTGCTGCAGGCACATTTATTGTAATTGCGAATTACAATTAATGAAGAGAGAGAGTGTCAGATGGACACGGGGTCGTGCCTAGCGGGTACGGGGCCGTGCCCGAGCTTCTGTTCAGCCTATAAATAGGAATGTTTGGAGCTCTTGCAACTCATCCCTTGGCACACCACCTCTCTCACACTTCACCCACCACCCACCACCCACCACCATCACAGCACCATCATCCACCACCATCATCCATTGTCCATCATAGAGTGTGTGAGTCGTCTCGGGATCCAAGATTGATCGTAAGAGTTCTTGACAATCAAAGGCCATGTTTGCCTAAGTCTCTTACATCACTTGGTGAAGACAAGTGTTTAGTGTAATAATTTTTATTTTTAATCTTTTGCACTTTTTAATTAGTTTTGTATTAATGACTTTAATTACTAGTTTCTTATGTTGAAGGTGATTCTTCCTTATCGTTTGTCCGTGGTGTCTTGGCATTATTTTACTGTCTATATAAAATAAAAGATTTTCACCATTCATATCTCCACGGTCTATATGGAGGTATGTTGGCTACCTGGTCGGGGGTTAAGGGAACGGTTTGGTAAGAGTCTTGCCATTGTTCAATGTATAGATCCTGCAAAAGACCTGGGTCAAATTTAGTAGGACCTCGTTCAATACCCAAAGGTATTGGATGGCAGGGGTCCAAACTCTTTGATCCCCTCATAAGTTAAACTACTATTAAAACTTTAACCCAGCTACTTAGGACTGTATCCCTGCTGACTCAGACTACTTAGCTGAGGGCAACGTCGCCTTCAAAAGAGGGGCCTACCACATTATGCATTAATTACTTAATTAATTATCTTTCAATAATCCGAACCTTTAGGATTATATCCTTGCTGACTCAAACTACTGGGTTGAGGGTAACGTCACCTTTAAAAGAAGGGCCTACTACAATAACTAAGATAATCTCTTAAACAAGTGCAAAAGTGCGAAAATAATCAAAGGTTACACTACACACGAGTCGGATCCAAGTGATTCATCTTGTCTATCAGTTTTATTTTTATTTTATTTTTCAGCATTTTAGTTAGTTTTGTTTTCTTAGTTTAAAAATATTTTTCTAACATTTTGATTTGATTAGACGTTGAGGATAAACGGGTACTAAAATCTCTTGTGTCCTTGGACGATCTCGGTATCTTACCAACACTACACTACGTCCACTATGGGTGCAGTTGCCCATATGTGTGTTTAGTGTTAGTAAATATCGTGTTTTATAAATTTAAAACTTGGCTAAAAAGTGTAAAATGGGCTTAAAATATATGCCTAAAACATATACACACTGACACGCATCACGGGCCGCGAGAAAAGCAGGTGAGTGTGTCGCGGGGCGCGAGCCGCCCCTGTTCCAGCCTCTAAAAGGGATCGATCAGCTCATTTGTATCTCGTTCATTTTCTTTGATTCTCTCTCATTTTCTGTAGGCTAAAGCAATAGTCAAATACCCCATAAAAAGCGAAGCTCTGCCTCGTTGTAAATATCATAACCCTCGATCACGTATTTGTTACCCTACACGATCGATCTAGGGCTCCGTAACGCATGTCAAGGTTCTGCCTGACTCAGTTGTTGGAGTTCTGTCTCGTGTTACACCCGATTGATCTAGGACTCCGTAATGCATGTCAAGGCTCTGCTTGACTCAGTCATTGGAGTTCTGTCTCAAGTTGTACGGCTAATGTGATTTGGGTTATTTTACTAACACGTGAGCATTGTTTAATTTTAATAGATAATAACCATGAGAATCACCAGGAAACTACAATTATATCACCTAAGTAACAATGCGAGTACATCTTACTTTTTGTCACCTTTTTACCAAAATCTCAAATGTTTTCAATTATACTTAACAGTGATTGAGTCTATGTATTATACAATTACTATCGGTATGTTGGGATTTTGTATACGTTATTTGGAATCTGTTACTATTGGACAAAGAGTTAGCCAATGAGCAACATGACCCACAAGTCAGGATTGACAGTACTGAATGACTAACTGTGTAGATATAAACATTGTAATCACTCTCAATACTGTAAAGTTATAAAAGTTGTTTTGATTAAACTGTGATGCACTCACCAGTATTTCTTGCTGATAAAACCTTTTTAAAACGCGTTTCAGTAACTTAATTTGAAGCCAATAGAAGCCAGCTGTAGAGCACTGAAGGCTTAAAGTTGTGGCTATAAAAGTTACCTAAATAAAAAAGAGATTCTATTTTCAATAATTAGGGTTTATCCCTATAAATTATATTGTAAATAAAACATGCGTTTTATCCCACTTGTTTATTATAAAATATGATGTTTTAAACTCTGATAAATATTTCCTAACTACGAACCTGATGAAAGTTTTCCGATGCATAATTAATAAAAACCGATACCATCTGACTGGCTCGCGGCTCCTGTTCCGACGGTGGGGTCGGGGGCTGCGACAGAAGGTGGGATCAGAGCCGAGCCACTGGTTTAAGTCATTTAGGTATTCTTCTATTACCTAAACCTTGAATATTGTGTTAGGAAATTTATGCCTTATGTGTTATTCTATGAAAAATAAAATCTTAATATTTATATTTTATGTCATTTTAAATTACCACTATCTGTATCTTACAGTTATGTTATGTTTAATATTATATATATATATATATATATATATATATATATATATATATATATATATATATATATATACTAGTCGTTTACTCGCGTGATGCGGCGGGAAACATATCACTTAGGTTGGTGAGTTTAGGGCTATGTACGGGGCGGCCCGACCAAAGGTTTGAACCTGTTTTGTGGTAGCCTGGCGCAAAAATGGGTTTCTCTTTTTTTGAAAAAACGTTGTCCAGGCGCAAAAAGGCGCGCGCTTAGGCGAGACGAACCAGTGTTCAGGCACAAAAGGCGAGGTGATTTTTTATTTTACAGCACTGAAAAAACGAATCAACCAAATTCCACACACGGGTTCAGGTGCAAAAACTGCCACACGCGGGTTCATCAACTCATAACAAAGAATTGTTTCAAAAAAAATTATAGAATTTCTTAGATATAAAACATTCTATATAACATAGTTTATTAAAAGAATTACATTCTTGTTTGATTATAAAAACATCTCATCTCAGTGTCAGATTCTTCTACCTCGTTTCAATTTTTCTACACAATACACATACAAATTCCCTTCATTAGGACATTAAATAGTGTTAGAAAATGTGTCAGACTTCTATGTTAGTGGTAGTGTATTAGTATTATTATTAGTAATTTCTTTGATCATCCAAATGTGACCAAAATCAAAACAAGGAAAAATTTAATTAAATAGACTATAATACAAGGATCATCAAATCACATATCATATCTACCAGAAGCTATAATCTACTTTGTTCAATTCAGCACAGAAGATAACAACTTCCAAAATTTACGTTAGTTTTAGAAATCATCACATCATTTAACTCTATTTATGTTTAACAAAAAATGATTTACACCATCAAAATCAAGGTGAATTAAAATTGACCATTTCATTTGGTTCTAAAAAAATTAAAACTAATATATAATGATGCCAAAAAAACTATTGTAACAGTGCTTATGCAGTTTTTGCAAATTAATTATCTATAAAAAAAAGATAAGATATACAATGATGTCAAAATACTATAGTAATTATACAAGAAACTCCAGCACTTAGAAATTTAGTTACAAGAGCATCAGGGTTGGGTTCCCCAATGACATCGCTTTCATAACCATCTCTTCTGAGGAGCTCTATATTTTCCTGCAACAAATATTTCTTATAAATAGACCAAGAAACAAAGGTGAACACTAAACTTATAAAACTGAATGCAAATACTGATAACCAGCCGAGTGTCTCAGCGAATCAAGACCCGATTCAACAGGCTGACCCGATCCAACCGAGCCTGGGCCTTCAAACAGCAGCTTTACCCATACATGGGCCTTCAAAAATGAGTTTTATAAACCTCGTATAGACCTTCAAGTGACACCATAAATCAAGGCCTATATTGACATGGTGGACCCTGATGTGCGACCAATTTGCAAATAAAACGAAAACCCAAATTTTGGCCTTCAGCAACACCTTGATACCGAAACCCATATGATTATAGGGGACCAGGTCTTCGACCAGCAGAACCACAATATACCACAAAAATAGTCAATAGGTAATCAATGGAGTATAGAAACCTTGACCCTTGTGGTGCCAATGGGCCAGCCATAGGAAAACCGCAAACTGGAGGTGACGCTATTAGCCTCTTATGACCTGGAAATATAGAAATGATGGTAGTATTAGACAAAATGCACGTGCATAGTAAAAAAAGGCAATCGCTCTTAAAGAAAGGTAAAAAAAGAATATGTGGGTACCTCGATGGGCCACATTGACTCACTGAGTTCACCAACAGTGGCAGACGGATTAAAGACGATTTCCGCACCGTTAACCCGAAGGCTAACCAGTTTAACGGATGGTGCCTTCCGTAGCATGTTATATTTCCTTGCAAACCTTGAAGAAACTGTGCCCATTCTCCATCTGCAGGCTCTGCAAATTTACACCACCGTTTCGGACGGGTGCAAAAGGCATCATCCAAGCCTCCTGTAGTTCCATTATATATTGTTTCTTACTTTTTTAATCCAAAGATGAAGGAAAATTGTGTTATTAACAACAGTTAATTGTATTTTGGCTTACTTGTAAACATAATATATTGACCCCTGAAGCACCTGTGGCATCGATTATGGGCTTTAGTTTCTGAAAGATGGCTTTCTTCTGGTCGAGAAATGGTGCGGTATATTGACCCCGACACGCACTATACGCGGTTCTCTTAGTAATTCCTTGTCAGCATTAAATTTGAATGCCTGCAACATGAATTGAGAACATTGTGTAAATCGTACATCGAATATTTCTTGTATATTTTACAGGTATACCCGTTGGAGATAACTGCCTACCTGAATATCAAATCATGTTGTGAGGACAAATCTTTGGCGGTTTCTACTACTGTCAAGGGCTCAAGTGCTTTTCCACAATTCAGTCCAATAAGCAAGCAACTGACTTCCTGCAAAAAGAGTTGCAATTTAGATCATTAAGAAAACAACACCACAGTTTAAAAATCAACAATGCACAATTGCACGTAAACATACCATTTGTCCTTATCTTAAGCTATGTTACAAATGGGCTGCTTATTAAAAAAAACTATACCAAATCTGAGCACCTCTCCATATGGCATGGCTAACGGGTGATATTTACCTACAGCAAAATACTAAAGACTATTAAAAGAAAGTACTGGACTGCTTCTGAAGAATAGTAGCATGTAATACCAGTAATTAGGGTTATCATGTCTGTGCTTGTTATCCTCCTACAACCATAAACACACTTAAATAATAATCTTAAAATGAACAAGATGTGGCAATTTAAGAAATTTACGACTTTAAACAACAACAAACGTGTAAATTATACTCTTTTTAAGTACCTGAAAAGACAACCAGATGGCTTCCATGAGCATTATGTTTTCAGGATCAAGATCAAACTCATCATCTCTGCATTCACATAACACATTACATAAATATAAGTAAAATGTGATCGTATAAAGCTCAATGAAACGAACCTTTATGGCTTATCGCTAACAGCTCGAATGGGTCCATTAAAAAAATCTAAATGAAATGGGTCACAAGCAAGGTTTACAAATACGGAATCGTGCCTCGAGGCGTTTTGCCTTCACCTCACGAGGCGTACGCACAAACAAACAAATAAAAATTATTCAAAATAAAATCAAAAACAAGTTATGTTAACCTGTTTTTACCTTAACTACTTGTAAAACTGATTTGGGTACAGACAAACTTTTGCTTCTATCTAGCTAACTGTTTCATGCAAATTATCTCAATTCCCAAACTGTAAAATAAAATTATAAAACTTTTAAAAATTTCGTTTTGGTAGCAGCAGCGCCCCAGCGTCAAGTCATCATCGAATATGTGTCGCACGGAGCGACAATGGTAATTGCAAAGTGGGATTACATTTATCAGAATAGAATAGCATAGAATATTACAATGTTAAGAAAACCATACCTCTTGACTGATTATGTATCCACAATAATCGTCGCAGGGAACTGATTTCTTCAATACCAGAGCCCTCGTCTCTGAATTTAAAGATACCTACATGGGTAACATCATTAAGATTTAAGAATAGGAAAAATTATGAGATTGTCAACTATACCATACTAAATAGTTCTTTACTCACCGATAATCTGGTATGTCGAGCTTTCTTGACACCAAAAACCGTAACCTCTCCATGGTTGCAATGTTCACCTTTTCCAACAAACATAAAATCAAGCAAGAGGTGATTTTGAGATTCATTGCACGCGACAAAAAAAAAGTATCAGCTTACCATTCAAGAAACATCGTTAATCACTCAATTGTGAAAGTCATAACTATTGTTAATATTAACCAAGAAAACTATAAAGAAACAACTTATAAACAAAAATCAGAGACATTAACTACCTTTCATAAAAAATAAAAATAACTAAAGAACTATGAACCATATGTTCATCAGCAGCTTAAAGATTCATAAATATAAAAAAAAAAACCCTAGATAACAACATCAAACAAAACCTATCCAGAAGACCAGAACCCAATAGACCACAAAAAACATAAAAGCACATTAAATCCTAGAACCCTTGTTTTTACAAGATCAAGCTTCATGGCTTACCTCGACCAAAATCATCAAGCTTCTTGCTTCTATAGATTTGATTTTAAAAAGAGATTCTTGATTTTTCATACCGAAACCCTAGCAACTCCAAATCGTTCAATATATGTTGTCTAAGCAAAAGATCATAATAAACATCAAACTATAGCTGATAATCATCAATACAGGGCTAAAGAAAACTCAAAAAACTTACCCTTGAAACTCCAATCAGAACCTAGTCGTGTGAATCACCATTGTCTTCTTGTTTGGTGGTGAGAGAGGCGGTGGTCGTGATGATGACGGAGAGAATTATGCAGCGGGGTGAGGGAGGCGGTGGCTCTGGTGAAGAACGTTAGGGTTTGGTGAAGAGCGGCGCTTGATAAAAATGAGGGTCAGGGGTTGTGTTTTAGGTTAGAAGGGTAACTTTGAACCAAAACTTGGTGATGGACGGCAATTGTAGAGACCGTCGGCCGTCGGAACCATTGAACGTCTCCCGTATCTCTCTCTGCGCGGTCTCCTTCACTCTGTAAGGTGTGTGCGTGTATGAAAGGGGGAAAAAGATAGTCTGGGAATCTAGGGTTTGCAAAAGAGAATTTAGATCTGAAGTATTTTGATTTTGAATTTTAAAGGCCCGCTCATCTAAATCCCGCCCAAGTGAGATTTCAGGATGTTTGAAATTTGTTGAAATTATTTTGTGCTTTGCAGCATTGTACAATATGCTTCCAAGTGTTGTAAATGGACAAATGACCATTTCTGCCCTTCGGATATGCTTATTAATATAGTATAGATATATATATATATATACATATATGTAAAGGTGATATATTAATAAATGTTATATTAATATTAAATTTTGCAATATTATATATAAATATATATATATATATATATATATATATATATATCATACCCGTATATTTATATGAAAATAATTCAATATAAATCTTAAAATATTATAATAATATTATGATATTAACATTAATATCTTAATAAAAGATATTAATATAAGATAACACAATTCCGGTATGATACCTCTGAAATATCATAAATATTATTTGATACAAGTAATATGTTTTATGGTTGATGATATAACCTAAAATTTTACTCGACTTAAAAATATATTTTTGTCAAAATTACGACGAAAAATATAATTATATTAATTTTGTTCAAATATAACATCTTAGCATACTTAAAACATGTTTATTGTTTAAATACAATAAATTAACACAGGATTTTCATAATAACACTATGAAAATATTATATTTTGTTACATATGCTTCTGTTATATTATATAAGCACATGTACATTTACATACACATAGAAAGTATGCAAATATATATAAAATATTTATATTTTATAACCTGTATTAATGAAACAAACAAAATTTCATACAAAAACATGTACAAAAACATTTGGTACTGTATAACTTTATGGTTTAAAATATATATATGTAACACATATATATTAACAGGAAATAGCTTAAGAATTTTTACCATTAAATAGTTTAACTCATCTCTTAAACAATATTTGAGTCAAGTAATTATATATTCTAATACAGGAATGCTACCTCACTACTTAAAATATTAAGAATCAAAATTAGAAACGCCAAATTTTGTATTATCTACTATAATTCTTTAATAAATAAATATGATAAATTAAGAATCAAGTCCTAATATGTTACAACCAATATGATTCAACCTTTAAGTTAAAAATAAAATTGTTCCAAATGAATCCAGAAAGTTTATATTTTGATTAAATTTATTTCTTTTGGTGATTTACCCATTTTGTTCCAAAACATTACGTTCAATAAATTTAACAGAAGTTTATACAAGATAGTTAATACCATCAGTTATATAATTGGAATTTTTATAAAAACAATTTAGTAATATATTACAGGAAATTTGAAATTTCATACGTATGCATATAGAGGACAAAAATATCTTGATAGTATACACAATATGACAATTAAATATCTTCTATACAAAAACAAGCTTTTATATCGCAAAAGATACAAACCTACATGTTTACTCATAACCTATTTCGATGATTTATTAACCCATACCCATATTTAAACCAAAAGAAACCTTAAGGCTACCCGTATTAACACCAAATCCAAGGAAACAATGGTAGGACCAATGAATGGGAATCTCAGAATCTCATACAAAACCCTTATTTCCAGCCACAGTCACAGCCACAGTTTCCACCATACATCTTGAATGCCTATCTAGCCATGAGCTCTGAAAAAAAAATAGCTGAGTTGAGGCAACGTGGAGAGAAGTTATTACAACGAGAAGGAAACAGCCCATAATATATATATATATATATACACACACTTTCCTTATATTTTAATAAAATATATAATGAAAGTAAATGACAAATATAATATGTATATAAATATATATCTATCAACGCATAATACTGATAGGTATGATTATAGTTGTGCTATTGCAGTATGAGCAACAGAACGTATCTGAATGATTGTTTAGTTTTGTGATATTAATATCTAAAAATGTTTGCAATTCAGATGTCAAAGGAAATATCACGTAATCAAGAAATTCAGGCTAGTAATGAAAATTCTTTGGATAAAAGTACTGTAGAAAATAGAATAGCTTAAAGAATATCTAATGCCATACCTTCGATCATTTAAGCTATCAAAATCTCTATGCCTACGAATGAGAATTCTACTATACACTGTAAACATACTCATCACTTTAAACCTAGCCCTAGTATCAATGAGAGCAATGATATTCGTGTTAAAACTCCACCTCCCAAAGAAAAGAAAACCACAACCTATGGTTACTCTTATAAGGAATTCTACTCTGACAAATCCTATAAGAATAAAGGAATTGGACCAGCGATCGTGCCACCCACCTGCAGCATCTATAACAAAAAGCGTTCAGGAAGACACCATTTTAGGAAGACACACCACTGTAACTTCTGCAAGTAGACTGGGTATACAGAGGAAGAATGTAGAAGGAAAACTAATATCTGTTTCAACTGCAGCGAACCAGGTCATATCCGCCCCTACTGCCCGAAGCTATCTAAGGCAACCGACAACCGACAACAATGTCACACCCTGACCACGTAAAACAACAAATCATGGCGGAAACGTCAGGGAGTGTTGTAACAGAATTATTGTTTCACAACCATGGATACGAAAAGTTTCGTTTTATTGATTCATTAAGTAATTTACATTGTCTTAACACAAAACAAACAAGTTACATATCGACTATCATTGTTATTATGTCACTAAGGCCTCGTCCCGATCCTATGTGACTCATGCATCCTAGCAATCAACATCAAGCAACATCACCTGAAACATATGTAAAAACAAAGTCAGCAAAGAAATGCTGGCGAGCACATAGGTTTTATGAGAGTATCAGATTCATGGCTCGTTTACATGTTGCAATACCTTATTAAAACCTTGTTTTGAAAAGTGTATAATATTGCAACATACTTAACCCACTCAAATCAAGCGGGTTATAATTTATAAAACCTCGAAGCCATGATTCTTAACCCAAAAACATTTGTTTTAGTAAACCAAATTGTAAAACATCTCGTAATAACTCTTTAATAAAACTCGTATGGTTTCTATTTAGAAAACATCGTTATGTGACATCATTTCAAAATCATTTAACTCGTTTCAAATCGTTTAACTGTTTCAAATCGTTTAACTCGTCCCAAATCGTCCTTGTTTTAATTGTGAAAACTACTTTTGGTCGTCTCGCTAATAACATTCAAACCATCGCAACTCGTCCCTCGTTCAACTCGAATTGACAAACCACTAAAGGGTAAGTTAACAATCACAGATTTAGTCGTTACCCACATAACCCACACATAACCATGGGTGCAGTTTGATAACGGGATTTGTCAGATCCTATGGTACTATAACCTAATACTGGTCGGCTTGATCAATGTTAATGAATGTCATTCGTTATGTAACTACAACCAACAAGTTCGTTCACATTATCGAAATCGTTATTAGTTTAATATAAAGCATTTTAATCGCTTTTGAAACCACGTTTAAACCTCGAAATCGTTTAACACATATGAATCACCTCAAAACAATTGAAAATAGTAAAATATGGGAACTATGTACTCACGTGAAGTGCAAAGTGACCTCAATCAAAAGAACTTCAACAAACTCAAGCAAACCAGGGAAATTCAAATAGCACCTAGTAATTGAATCACTAGATAAATAATCGACACCTAAATCGGAAGATCGGATAGTATGAGGTCTTGTAAATCAAATGAGTGTTGAAACTCATGTGATATGGTTTAACAAAGCCTACATCCTAAATCGGAACCTATCATAAGTGCTTTCGACCCATTGCCACCCATTAAGGTAGCTTACGCTACTTTAACACGTCATTCGCGCAAACACGCGTTCGAGACGTCTAACTAGTCTAATGACAAGTATTATATGCCTAAATATGTTGCATAATCAATTAAGTGACAAAAGTTTATGTTACATATGCTTAAAATTAAATTATGCATGAAAAGGGCATTTTGGTCATTTTACTAAGGCATATAAACTATCTATCATACAACTATTTAAACTAAGTGACCATAAGGTATAACCTCGGAAGGTTATTCCCTATACAACTATGGTCAGTAAACATGCTTGGTCAGATCTTAATGATCGACCAAACGGGTCTAGTTAAGTTAGAAAACAGGTTTTGATATCAAAACAAAGTGACGAGCTAAACATGTTAAAACATGTTTAGTTAAGTTAGAAAACAGGTTTTGATATCAAAATAAAGTGTTTTGATACCCAAGAGTAATTTGGTTACAAAATACGCATGAATATGCATTTTGGCCGAAACTACGACTCATCACTACACCTAATCAACGTGGTAATGAGTAGGTATAGTCACATGGGACTATAACCATCGTGATTACGCTCACGTTGCAAAGTTCAATCGAACTTTGTGTTGACCATAACCTGGTCAAAGCAGAAAGTTAAACACATTTTGACTTTCGTGCTTAAAACGCATAAAAGAACGAAAGAATGCTTACGAAGGGTTCAAGCTAGGAAGTTTTGATTCAAACAACTCAGGTATGAAGTAATAACTTCAACTTAGAGCAGGTTGAAACAAAATGTGAGCAGAAATGAAGTGAAAGCATGGGTTTATATAGATTTCGGTAAACCGTTAGGATCGTTTCTCGCATTTCGTGCTTCGATCTTGGCCATCCACTTGGGCATATGGTTTTCAAAACCATGGGAATATTAAAAACCATCAAATAGTTGCCCATAGCATCCAAAATCAGCCATTAAAACCCATCAAAACTTCAAAATTGGACCAAGTTCAATGTTTCTAATCTGCAGGCTGTCGCGCCCCGCGTAAGATACAGCTAAATCTTACGCGGCCCGTTAACCTCATTTCAAAGCTCTAAAATGATGTTAAAGTGTAGGGAACTTGAAATATGCTCAGAAACATCTCGGATGTCGGCTCGTTTGGTCGTACGGTTGCGTTATTCGGTTAATTACGACGGAAGCCGTAACGAACGCAAAAACGATCCAAATTAAGCGACGAATTGAATTTTATCATGCCAATCAATAAAAGAAAATATTTTAATGGTTACATAAATTTTTGGATGTCCGGATATATTCAGAACGTAAGATATGCACGAAAATGCAAAGTTATGCACTTTTTGACGCTTTTAGTCCCTATTGATCATTAAAGTTTATTTTAGCATACCGAACCCCTCAAAGCCTATTTCTAAGCTATTTAAAGGATATTTAGGGCACGTTTAACTTATGATCAAGTTCCGGAATGTTCGTTACAATACAAATCAGTATAGTTTCGCAGTTTGACGCAAATAGTCCCTGCGATCGAACAAACTTGTTTTCAACACACCAAACCATCCAAAACTTATTTCTAACTTATATGAAGGTTATTTAAGGTATGTTAAGTCTATGTCACTATTCCGGAGTGTCTGTCGTGTTAAACTGACTGCGTTTACGCACCAGTTTGCGTATAACCTTCCAGAAAGCAATTTAAAGCTTGAAATCGGAATCGAATCAAATCGTAGAATCATCAAACACAAATACACACATAATAACACCAAAACACATATAATAACACCAAAACACATAGTTTTATTGATAATTAACATTGTTTTACATTGTACATCGATTACAGAACGCAGTTGTCACAGTCTCCCCTACTTTAGGAAATTTCATCCCGAAATTTTAACTAGAGGAAGCTTGTGAAAAAAATGCGGATATTTCGCCTTCATTTGGGCCTCATGTTCCCAAGTAAACTCTAGACCACGTTCGGACTCTCAACGAACCTTGACCAATCGAATCCGTTTGTACTTCAACTGTTTGACTGCACGGTCCATTATCTCCACAGGTTTCTTGACAAAGTGCAATGTTTCATCAACTTGAATCTCGTCGAGAGGAATGTGAAGATCAGCATCAGCTAAACACTTTCGCAAATTGGACACGTGAAAAGTCGGATGAATATTTCCAAGCTCTGGAGGTAGCTCTAGTCGATAGGCAACCTTCCCAATTCTTTCCACAATCTTAAATGGTCCAACATATCATGGTGCAAGTTTTCCTTTCTTTCCAAATCTCACCACTCCCTTCCAAGGTGACACCTTGAGTAGGACACGGTCTCCGACTTGAAATTCTAAGGGCTTGCGTCGCATATTCGCATAACTCTTTTGACGGCTTCTAGCTGTCACAAGATTATCGCGAATTTTCTTGATTTTGTCTCTTGTTTCCAGAATGAGCTCAGGTCCAGTAAGCTGAGCTTCACCGATCTCATTCCAACAGACAGGCGAACGACATTTTCGACTGTAGAGAGCTTCGAATGGTGCCATATTGATGCTAGCATGATAACTGTTGTTGTAAGAGAACTCGATCAATGGAAGATGAGAATCCCAGTTACCACCAAAGTCTATCACGCATGCTCTAAGCATATCCTCCAAAGTTTGAATCGTCCTCTCAGATTGTCCATCTGTTTGGGGATGATAAGCAGTGCTTACATTTAGTTGGGTTCCCAATGTAGATTGCATGGTCTTCCAAAAATGAGATGAAAATCGAGCATCACGATCAGAAATGATATCCAAAGGGACACCATGTCGAGATATTATCTCATCAACATAAATCTTTGCAAGTTTATCAGCAGATAGATCCTCGCGAATCGGAATAAAATGAGCTGATTTCGTTAATCGATCGATGACAACCCAAATAGCATCGTGACCTTTAGATATACGCGGTAATTTAGTTATGAGATCCATCGCAATGTTCTCCTAGTTCCAAACCGGTATCTCTGGTTGTACAAGCAAACCAGATGGTGGTTGATGTTCAGCCTTGACTTTGAGACAAGTTAGGCTTTTTGATACATACAAGGCAATATCCTTCTTCATACTAGGCCACCAATACTGAGTACGAAGATCCTTGTACATTTTATCAGCACCAGGATGGATAGAATATCGAGACTTATGAGATTCGTCCATTACCAAGGTGCGAAGATCGTCTTGTTTCGAAATCCATAAACGATCCTTGAAATAGAGTAAACCATCGTCCTTTGCTTCGAGCTTAAGCTCAAGTTGACGTGGTAATTCCTTACCTATCAAATTTTGTGAAATACAAAATTGTTGAGCTTGAAGGACACGAGTTTGAAGATCAGATAGAGTGCGAACAGAATGAAGCTTGATTCGCTCCTTTCGACTAAGCGCATCGGCTACGACATTTGCCTTACCAGGATGGTAGCCAATCTCGCAATCATAATCGTTTAAGAGCTCAACCCAACGTCGTTGCCTCATGTTTAGCTCCTTCTGATTAAGAATATGCTAAAGACTTTTGTGGTCTATGAAAACCACACACTTCGTGCCATAAAGATAGTGTCTCCAGATTTTTAGGGCAAAAACCACATCACCTAACTCAAAGATCATGAGTCGTGTAGTTCTTCTCTTGAATTTTCAGCTGTCTTGACGCATAAGCTATCACTTTATCTCATTGCATAAGAACACAACCAAGGCCTAGATTTGACGCATCACAATAGACAACGAAATCATCGTTTCCATCAGGCAAAGACAACACAGGAGCATCACATAGATTTCGCTTCAGCGTTTGGAACGCTTCTTCTTGCTTGGGTCCCCACTCAAAAGGCTTATTCTTCTGAGTCAAAGCAGTGAGTGGAACCGCAATCTTCGAGAAGTTCGAAATAAAACGACGATAGACCAAGAAAAGATCGAATCTCTGTAGGTGTCGTTGGTATATTCCAATCCTTAATTGCAACAATTTTGGATGGATCCACACGAATACCCTGCTCGTTGACTATATGACCCAAAAACTGAACTTCTTTAAGCCAAAATTCACACTTGGAGAATTTAGCAAAAAGTTGTTCCTTCTTCAGGAGTTCTAGTGTCAAACGAAGGTGTTTCTCGTGATCGGCTCGAGACTTCGAATAAACAAGAATATCATCAATGAACACAATGATGAACTTGTCTAAATAAGGTTTATAGACCCTATTCATTAAATCCATGAAGATAGCTGGGGCATTTGTCAAACCAAAAGGCATGACTGTGAACTCATAGTGCCCATATCTTGTGCGGAATGCAGTTTTGGGAATATCTTCTTCGAGAACATGAAGTTGATGATACCTAGAACCCAGATCGATCTTGGAAAAACAGGTAGCACGTTGCAGCTGATCAAAGAGATCATCGATTCGAGGTAGGGGATATCGATTCTTGATGGAAAGCTTGTTAAGCTCACGATAATTTATACACATTCGAAAAGACCCATCTTTCTTTTTCACAAACAGGACAGGAGCACCCCAAGGTGAAAAACTTGGTCGGATGAATCCTTTATCAGATAACTCTTGAAGTTGTTTCGATAATTCTTGCATCTCTGACGGTGCAAGACGATAAGGTGCTTTCGCTATCGGGTTGGCATTGGGTACAAGGTCAATATGAAACTCCACTTGACGAACTAGAGGCAAACCAGGCAGTTCATCAGGAAACACCTCTGGATAATACCGAACAATCGGAATATCCTGAATACTCTTGCTCTTGCCTTTCTCCTCGGTGACATGTGCTAGAAAAGCAACATATCCTTTTCGTAAATAACGTTGGGCCTTCGTACACGACATGAGTTTCAAACCAACAGATGGTTTCTCGCCACGAACCTCTAGGACATCGCCAGACGAAAGAGGAATACGAATAATCTTGTCGAAACAAACAACTTCAGCGTGATGTTTGGTTAACCAATCCATACCCACGATAATATCGAAACTCCCAAGTTGCATCGGTGTGAGGTCGATAGGAAAAAAGATGGTTATCGAGGTTCAATTGACAACCACGAATAACAGAATCAAATACGAGAGGTTTAACAGTAGCAATTTTGACAGATAAGGGTTTCCTCAGTTTAGTTCTAGGTATCGCAAGTAAAGGCTCAAAAGATAACAAAACAAAACTCCTATCGGCACCAGAATCGAAAAGAACAGATGCAAGTTGATTGTTAACAAGGAACGTACCACTAACTACCGCGTTGTCCGCCCTCCCTCATTAGCGTTCAGATTGAATGCTCGTCCACGAGTGGGATTCACATTCGCGTTCGTGTTTGCATTCAGATTGACATTCGCATTCACCAATCTCGGACAGTTGTTGCGGATGTGACCCATTTCTCCGCAATTGAAACACGAACCAGGTGGGAATCTCGCAGCATTCCCCTGAACCTGTGCTGGAACCTGAGCAGTCTGATTCTGACCCAAACGACAAATGTTGGCCAGATGCCCAAGTTTACCACACGTAGTACACTGTTTACAGGCCTGCTGGGCAACATGGTGACCATTGCATCGAGCACAATGGGGTGCGGTACCAGCATATTGCTTCTTCGCAGGAGGCTGTGCTGGTGGGTTCTATGTAGTAACTGCAAAGTTCTGGGAAGCCTTGCGCTTCCTCGACTTCTTAGAAGACTCACCCTTCTTCTTTCCCTTTCCCTTACCCTTTTCTTAAGCAGAATCGGCTGTCTTTTTCTTGTCACCCTTTCGGGTCAATTTACCTTTTCTGACCTGAGACTCGGTCAGAGTAGCAGCCAATTCAATCGCTTGACGAACATTAGTAGGATTACTGCCAGTCACAATGTCTTGCACATAGTCAGGTAAACCATCGATATACCTCTCTATTGCTTTCTCCAACGGGTAACCATAGTAGGACACAACAAACTCAGCTCTTCATAACGATCCGTGTAAGCACGGTGTTCTCCCCCATCTTGTTTCAGATCTTCAAATTCTTGCTCCAAAGCTCGAATCTCGTGACGGGGACAGAATTTCTCATCATGAGAGCTCGAAGCTCTTCCCATGTTTGTGCAATAGCCACATCGGCACCCCTATCGCGCATCACACCGTTCCACCATGTAAGGGCACGCTACTCGAACACACTTGATGGAAATTCAACCTTACGCTCATTCGGACATTGCACATGTCTGAATGTGCTCTCCAAACTGTCGAACCATTGCAGGAGCGCGGTTGCTCCTTGAGACCCAGAAAACTTCAACGGCTTAGCAGAATTGAAAGTTTTGAAATTACACGGTGCATTATTGTTATTATTGTTGTTGTATGATTGATGGATCTGGGTTACTACGCCTGGAAGCACTGCAGCCATTTGTTGAGCGACAAGGGTTGCGACTTCTTCATTAGTTACAAGTTGTGCATCTCGTTGAGGAGGCATTGTCTAAAAAGAACAAGGAAACATGAGAAATGAGTGAGGTCGACAATTGGAAAAACAAAAGAGTATTGAAAACATCGACAAAACACAAGGAAGTCGATCATTCGTTCGTTACCTTAAACAAACAAACGACATGAAGTGACTAATCAAAGTAAATGGGTCAAAATAATGTATCGCGAAGACATGCTCGCCTATAAGTGAACACTCACCCCAAGAGTTCCCAGGTAAGAGTGACTGGTCCGATTATGTGGATTTGTACAAACACTCTAGCCTTAGACAGAAAACTCAGGGTACAAGCATTCACCCTTCCAGTTTGCACGTGTTCACACTATTTAGACCCAAACTTTGACGAGATTTTGAAAACTTAAAGGGTTCAAAACCTAGTAACAAATCATCTATGAAGAGATGATTAGTTTTCAAAGCGGATTCGGAATTTGTATTCTCATTGGGGTTATCACCTAAGGATAGGTGACGGTTTTGTTTTAAAATCTAAACGCAAGAAAACTTGCGTTGGGGTCCTAGAAGGTTATAGTCTAGGTCAAAGAATTACTAATAACCTAATTCCCTATGACCATTGGCTCTGATACCAACTATTCTGTCACACCCTGACCACGTAAAACAACAAATCGTGGCGGAAACGTCGGGGAGTGTTGTAATAGAATTATTGTTTCACAACTATGGATACAAAAAGTTTCGTTTTATTGATTCATTAAGTAATTTACATTGTCTTAACACAAAACAAACAAGTTACATATCGACTATCATTGTTATTATGTCACTAAGGCCTCATCCAGATCCTATGTGACTCATACATCCTAGCAATCAACATAAAGCAACATCACCTGAAACATATGTAAAAACAAAGCCATCAAAGAAATGCTGGCGAGCACATAGGTTTTATGAGAGTATCGGATTCATGGCTCGTTTACATGTTGCAATACCTTATTAAAATCTTGTTTTGAAAAGTGTATAGTATTGCAACATACTTAACCAACTCAAATCAAGCGGGTTATAATTTATAAAACCTCGTAGCCATGATTCTTAACCCAAAAACATTTGTTTTAATAAACCAAATTGTAAAACATCTCGTAATAACTCGTTAATAAAACTCGTATGGTTTATATTTAGAAAACATCGTTATGTGACATCGTTTCAAAATCGTTCAACTTGTTTCAAATCGTTTAACTCGTTTCAAATCGTCTAACTCGTTTCAAATCATTTAACTCATCCCAAAATCGTCCTTGTTTTAATTGTGAAAACTACTTTTGGTCATCTCGCTAATAACATTCAAACCTTCGCAACTCGTTCCTCGTTCAACTCGAATTAACAAACCACCAAAGGGTAAGTTAACAATTACATATTTAGTCGTTACCCACATAACCCACACATAACCATGGGTGCAGTTTGATAACGGGATTTGTCAGATCCTATGGTACCATAACCTAATATTGGTCGGCTTGATCAATGTTAATGAATGTCATTCATTATGTAACTACAACCAACAAGTTCGTTCACATTATCGAAATCGTTATTAGTTTAATATAAACCATTTTAATCGCTTTTGAAACCATCGTTTAAACCTCGAAATCGTTTAACACATATGAATCACCCCAAAACAATTGAAAACAGTAAAATATGGGAACTATGTACTCACGTGAGGTGCAAAGCATCCTCAATCAAAAGAACTTCAACAAACTCAAGCAAACCAGGGAAATTCAAATAGGACCTAGTAATTGAATCACTAGATAAATAATCGACACCTAAATCGGAAGATCGGATAGGATGAGGTCTTGTAAACCAAATGAGTGTTGGAACGGATGTGATATGGTTTGACAAAGCCTACATCCTAAATCGGAACCTATCCTAAGTGCTTTCGACCCATTGCGACCCATTAAGGTAGCTTACGCTACTTTAACACGTCGTTCACGCAAACGCGCGTTCGAGACGTCTAACTAGTCCTATGACAAGTATTATATGCCTAAATATGTTGCATAATCAAATAAGTGACAAAAGTTTATGTTACATATGCTTAAAATTCAATTATGCATGAAAAGGGCATTTTGGTCATTTTCCAAAGGCATATAAACTACCTATCATACAAATATTTAAACTAAGTGACCATAAGGTATAACCTCAGAAGGTTATTCCCTATACAACTATGGTCACTAAACATGCTTGGTCGGATCCTAATGATCGACCAAACGGGTCTAGTTCGAAAGTCTAAGCGGTTGTTTAGACCGCTTGACTTACGACTCTAAACAAGCACAAGACTAAAAGTGACGAGCTAAACATGTTAAAACATGTTTAGTTAAGTTAGAAAACAGGTTTTGATATTAAAACAAAGTGTTTTGATACCCAAGAGTAGTTTGGTTACAAAATACGCATGAATACGCATTTTGGCCGAAACTACGACTCGTCACTACACCTAATCAACGTGGTAATCAGTAGGTATAGTCACATGGGACTATAACCATCGTGATTACGCTCACGTTGCAAAATTCAAACGAACTTTGTGTTGACCATAACCTGGTCAAAGCAGAAAGTCAAACACTATTTGAATTTCGTGCTTAAAACGCATAAAAGAACGAAAGAATGCTTACGAAGGGTCCAAGCTAGGAAGTGTTGATTCAAACAACTCAGGTATGAAGTAATAACTTCAACTTAGAGCAGGTTGAAACAAAATGTGAGTAGAAATGAAGTGAAAGCATGGGTTTATATAGATTTTGGTAAACCGTTAGGATCGTTTCTCGCATTTCGTGCTTCGATCTTGGCCATCCACTTGGGCACATGGTTTTCAAAACCATGGGAATATTGAAAACCATCAAATAACAGCCCATAACATCCAAAATCAGCCATTAAAACCCATCAAAACTTCAAAATTGGACCAAGCTCAATGTTTCTGATCTGCAGGCTGTCGTGCCCCGCGTAAGATGCAGCTAAATCTTACACGGCCCGCCTAGCATAGTTTGACATAATTGCAACTTTGGTCCCTGCACTTGAGAAACTTGCATTTTGATGCATATTTGACACTTTTAAGCCCCGTTAACTTCATTTCAAAGCTCTAAAATGATGTGAAAGTGTAGGGAACTTAAAATATGCTCAAAACATCTCGGATGTCGGCTCGTTTGGTCGCACGGTTGCGTTATTCGGTTAATTACGACGGAAGTCGTAACGAACGCCAAAACGATCCAAATTAAGCGACGAATGGAATTTTACCATGCCAATCACTAAAAGAAGATACTTTAATGATTACATAGATTTTTGGATGTCCGGATATATTCAGAACGTAAGATATGCGCGAAAATGCAAACTTTTGCACTTTTTGACGCTTTTAGTCTCTATTGATCAATAAAGTTTATTTTAGCATACCGATCCCCTCAAAGCCTATTTCTAAGCTATGTAAAGGATATTTAGGGTACGTTTAACTTATGATCAAGTTCCAGAATGTTTGTTACTATATAAATCGGTATAGTTTCGCAGTTTGACGCAAATAGTCCCTGCGATCGAACAAACTTGTTTTCAACATACCAAACCATCCAAAACTTATTTCTAAGTTATGTGAAGGTTATTTAAGGTATGTTAAGCCTATGTCACTATTCCGGAGTATTAGTCGCGTTAAACTGACTGCGTTTACGCACCAGTTTGCGTATAACCTTCCAGAAAGCGATTTAAAGCTTGAAATCGGAATCGAATCAAATCGTAAAATCATCAAACACAAATACACACATAATAACACCAAAACACATATAATAACACCAAAGCACATAGTTTTATTGATAATTAACATTTTTTTACATTGTACATCGATTACAGAACACAGTTGTCACAAGCAAGACTAAAACAACGAACGAAGCTAAGGAAGACGCATAAACAACGCAGGAGGCAGCAGAAAATTCTAACATAAGCACTCGTACATTTTTTCTGTACTAAAGTATCAGTTGACTTTTGGTTCCAATCAAATTGAACTTTGCAACATGATCATAATCACGAAGGTATTAATCCTTTGCGATTGTATAACAACCCTCGAAAATGACCCCTAAACGCTCCTAAATACACCCTGTATGCAATAAACGAACCCGTATTACCTTTATATTAATAAAAATCAAGTAAATAAAATAACCTGAGTCACTCATGGGCCGCGACCCAGTTAGCCGAAGGTTTCGCGGGGCGCGAAGCCCCTTAACTTGCCGGACACCCTGACTGCCACGTGTCAGACACGCGTCGAGGCTACATACCATGACTCACCAACCCTACGCCCTTACCTAGTCCCTTGCGGGCCACGAGAAAAGAAGGTGAGTGTGTCGTGGGGAACGAGCCGCCCCTGTTCCAACCTATAAAAGGGATCGATCAGCTCATTTGTTTCTCGTTCATTTTCTCTGATTCTCTCTCATTTTCTGTAGGCTAAAGCTATAGCCAAATACCCCTTAAAAAGGGAAGCTCTGCCTCGTTGTAAGTATTATAACCCTCAATCATGTATTTGTTACCCTACACGATCGATCTAAGGCTCCGTAACGCATGTCAAGGCTCTGCCTGACTCAGTCGTTGGAGTTTTGTCTCGTGTTACACCCGATTTATCTAGGACTCCGTAATGCATGTCAAGTCTCTGTCTGACTCAGTCATTGGAGTTCTGTCTCGAGTTGTACGGTTAATGTGATTAGGGTTATTTTACTAACATGTGTGCATTGTTTAATTCTAATAGATAATAAACAGGAGAATCACCAGCAAACTACAATTGTATCACTTAAGTAACAATGTGAGTACATCTTACTTTTTGTCACCTTTTCACCAAAACCACAAATGTTTTCAATTATACTTAACAGTGATTGAGTCTATGTATTCTACGTTTACTGCCGGTATGTTGGGGTTTTGCATACATTATTTGGAATCCGTTACTATTGGACAAAGAGTTAGCCAGTGAGTAACATGACCCACAAGTCAGGATTGACAGTACTGAATGAGTAACTGTGTAGATATAAACATTGTAATCGCTCTCAATACTGTAAAACTATAAAAGTTGTTTTGATTAAACTGGGATGCACTCGCCAGTATTTCTCGCTGATAAAACCTTTTTAAAACGTGTTTCAGATAACTTAATGTAAAGCCAATAGAAGCCAGCTGGAGAGCTCTGAAGGCTTAAAGTTGTGGTTATAAAAGTTACCTAAATAAAAAGGAGATTCTATTTTCAATAATTAGGGTTTATCCCTATAAATTATATTGTAAATAAAACATGGGTTTTATCCCACTTGTTTATTATAAAATATGGTGTCTTAAACTCTGATAAATATTTCCTAACTACGGTCCTGATGAAAGTTTTCCACTGCAAAATTAATAAACACCCATATCATCTGACTGGCTCGCGGCTCCCGCTGCAAGGGTGGGGTCGGGGGCTGCAACAGATTGCACCTTCTGATTACCACGTTTAGTAGGCAAAATGACGAGTCAAAATTTTACAAATTAAAAGTAAAAAATGCACAAATCTGCATTTACGACAAAAACGTTTTTGGGTATTAAAACTTAAAGTTTTGGAACCAAATCAGGTTTATAACATTATTAGACATGTTCAAACATGTCTAACTTGTCCTTTCTAGTTTAGTGCTATTTCCTTAGTCGAAAGTCGAGCGGTTTGACTACCGCTTTTACTTTCGAATCTGACACATTTGGTCAATTTTAGGATCCGCCAAGCCCATTATTATGACCATATTATTATAGGGAATAACCCTCTGAAGTTATACCTTATGGACATGTCGTTTGGTTAGTCAAGTGACGAGTCGACTTTATATGTTGTTAAAATGCCGAAAATACCCTTTCTGCGCATAAAATAGTTTTGAACATATAAGATCATTATTTTTACATCTAAACTGATCATACAAAATAAGTAAACTTGTTTTGACATCTTAGACTCGTCATAGGACTTATTTAACCATCCGAACCCATAGTTACGCTTACGACCCGTTAAAGTGGCGTAAACCACTTTAGCAAGCCGTAACTAGTCAAAACACTTTGAAATACTTCCAAATCAGAATGTAAAGTATTATGAACCTTATTACACGAGATCCATCACTCGTTTGGTTTATAAACATCATTCTATCCAATCACCCGATTTAAAGTCTCATTTTACACTAACACATAGTTATCCGAAACAATAGGAAACACTTTGTAGGATCGGTTTGCCGACCAAATGAGTCATTCAGAAGAGGTCTCAGACTATATCTGAGGCGGAATTCATTGAAATAGTCTTCATTTAGCTTGTATGACACCGGAATCACTATTAACTGTCTATTTTATTGAAAACACAAGGTTTACAACTCAGTAGACACTTCGGCAGCACTTCGGCTCACAGAAACTACTTTCGTATGAAATGACTAGACCTAGCACCTATATATAGACAACTAATTCCGCTTGAATAGAATCAAGTGGAATCACTTTACAAGCGAAATTAAGCATTCAAACAAGATTAACATACAAGCAAAATTAGGCTGTTAATTCCGTGCGAAATTACCCTTGGTAATTCCGTGCGGAATTAGCTTAAACCCTTATTTCGACATTTTCTAGTATAACGTGCCATGGTCTGTCAGTTCTGATCTAAGACTCGAACGAAGATGAAGTCGACAGACAACTGCACTAACAGACTCCCTGTTGAATGTTGACGGAATCTTCAGTGAGAGTCTTCATCATGTCAACTCTTCGGTCTTGATCGGTCTGCTTGAATGATGTTCCAGGATCTCTCTTTGGCTCTAACCTCGTCAGATTCCCCCTCTCATTAAGTTGGGATCCCCATCTGGAATTAGCTGTCGCCTTGAGATTGCATCCTGGCTTTTACTCTGTTCAGCTCATCACCTGCACAAATCTCATCCACTTATAAGAAAAATAGATTTATCATTTATTGGCTATGAAGATCATTTTTAGGTTAACATTCAACTTAAATTTCAAGTTAATGAACCATTTTAAACATTTCAGAATCTTCATATTTTCAACACACTCTTTCCCAATCCACTAGTTCAACATGCTTAGCATTTGGAATTTTGAATATCAGCTCTTCAACATCAGTTGTCGAAAATCTTTTTAGATTTTTCAATTTTATGAAAGATGTAAAGAAATATTTACAGACACTATTTTTGTGAGATTGTGTTAGGGAATCATATCAGCTATTGACAAGTTACAAGTACCGTTAAGCTTTTGATTTCATATTCAGAATTAAACAATTCGCTTAGATTGCTGATATATTGATCCTCTTAAATTTTTACACACATTTCAATCTGTTCAGGATACGTATTTAGTGTTTTAAGATCTTAACTTATACGTGTGTACCATCTCTGAATATACTCCCGTATCCAGACAACTATATTCAATCTTACAGGTGAGTGCACACTAATGATATCTGTTTAAGGGTTAGATGCGAAACCGTGAGAGCTCAGGTCAGAACTTCCGTTCAGCAAAGAGATGACGGCTCGACTTTAAGTGGGTCCCCTTTAGGAGATCTTTTATTTCAACAGCACATGATTAACATTTTTCAATGTGTCATCATTTTTGTACTGAGGGTTGGCTTTAAGATTAAAGCAATTGCAAAGTATTATACGAGGACTAGGCTATTGCTTCCACAAAATCAGAAGTCCTGATATAATACCCCAGATATCATCACGTACAAAGACCTAGTTTGTCAGAAATAGCGTCTTTCAAACAAGATTTCAGGGGTTACGTATATATCTCAGAGATGTTGCCCACGAAATAAGTAAGTTTATGATTTATTTATGTTTATATCCCGATCAAATTTACTAAATGTGTAAAAACCTATCAGCACATCATCAGCGAGATTGCTTAATGCTTTAAAACTTTACATTTCTCTAGCATACCATAACTGTCTAGCTGATGTACTATCATCTTCCCTTTTTACAACAAAACTCATTTTTAATTTTTTCAATGTTTTTGACGTTTTCAAATTTTCTAATTTTTTAAAATTTTACTCCCCCTAAAATCAAAATGTATTTCAATTTTGATTTTCTGGGAAAATTTGAAAAACTATACAAATAAAGTGACAAACAGATATCAAATCGCTTTAATTCTCCATTCATTTGCATAAACAATCAGAACTCCCCCTCACAACAAACTATTTTCCCATTATGATTTCAAAACACTTAAGTTTGTTTGAAACAAAATGGTTTTTCCGAAAAGAATTAGTTTTGTTGTTACCATTTGTAGGATAGGGGTTACATTCATCACCTTGTTCTTCTTTACCCACTTGGAAAGATTTAGCATTTCCCAATTTTTCAACACAATCACTTGTATGAAAGAAAAATCAAGTACAACTTAATGTCCCTGATTAATCTTTGAAGATCGAAATATCATTGAAGTGAATTTCTCAATAAATGTGCCGATTCCTGCTCAACACTTACCAACCTAGGAGCTCCGGCAAGTCAGGTTTTTCATTTAAACAATTTCACCCAAGCCTGACGGTCCTTGGGTGTTTTTCAAATTCCTTTTGACAATGATGGAAAATTTTCATCATTCATTGTCGAACCGAAATCATCACTTTTTACCTCAACCAATGGCTCTTGTGGCTTTGACGAACCAGATTCAACGCCTGAACATGGCTTGTCTGACTTTGATGAGTCAGATTCATCGCCAACCATTTTCTTTCTCTTTAATCTCTTTTCTATCCTCAGATTTGTATCTGATGAATTCGTTTTGCTTGATTTGTCATTCTTTGGAGAGCAACGATTTATCAGAACTGCTATCTGTTTTTCTTGTCGTATCCGAGGACAAAATCCTTTCGAGATACTCTCATGCTTTCTTCCTCTTCTTCCTCAGTCTGTCTTTCTGCCGTTGTGAAAGCTTCACTTTCTGTTCTGGAACTTCCAGTTCCTTGGGCTTTTCTTTTACTTTGACTGGTTTCTTTGCCATTTTCTGATATTCAGCCCTCGATCTTTCATTTGATCTCATTGGGCAATCTCTGGCAATGTGACCTTTGATTTGGCAATTATAGCATCTCCTCATCTCAAACCACTGATTTTGGCAGTTAACATCAATGTGTCCTTGAACACCACAATTGTAACACACTCTGTTATCGTACCATTCACCACTTTCACACCACACACTTAGATCATAGCATTGTCTGGCTTTGTGGTAATCATCTTTCCTCTTGAAAGCTGGATTTGGCCTTTGAGCACTATGGTCAATCCTGCACCACTTATTACCAACTATTTTTGAGTTTTGATTTTCAAATTTTTGTCATTTTTTTATCACGATTGGATGATTGAACTCATAAGCTTTTATTCTTGTTTTGAATATTTTCTGAATTTTTAACTTTTTGTTTTTGTTCCACTTTCTTCTTCAAAGGTTTTTGCGTAGAGCATTCACCTTTTTCAGTTGATTGCGGAACAATCTCTTGAAATTTTTCTCTTAATTCCAAGAAGATTTTCTTTTTCTCAATTTCATCATCAGTTTTCTCATCACAATCTTCAATTTTGACTTTGTCAAAATTTGTGACATTGTCACTTATTGGAACATAATTGATCGGTTTTGGACAAATATGATTCAGAAATTCTAAAGAGGTCACAAAACCTTTCAATTTCTTTTCAAGCTCATCAATTTTATTTCTTAAATTTTCAGCTTCATATTCAAGCTGAGAGATTTTTTCAAGATGAGACTTGATTATCTTTTCATTTTCAACTTTATTCTTTTCAAGAACAGATTTTTCATTTTCTAAAACTTTTATTTGTTCTTGAAATTTTGTTTCATTTGCTTTTAAATTTTTATTTTCAAGCTTTATCCAAAATCTTCATTTTCTGAAGATTTTATTTTATTTTCAAAAACTTTTTCATTTTCTTTTAATTTTTTAATTTCCAATGTCAAACTCTTCACATCCTTCAAGAGTTTGGCATTGTCTGATTCAGATTTTTCACAGTTTAAGCATTTCCTAGGAATCTGTTTATCATCAGCTTCATTCTTTTCAACCATCAAAGCTGAAATTTTCTCAATATGTTTCTTTTCCACATGAATATTTTCTTCAGGTTTGTCTTCATCAACCTATGACAACTCAGTTGTCTCATCTTGTTTCGATGATTCTTTATGATTGTCAACCTGATTCTTCTCGACTCGAACACTCTCATTCAAAATTGTTGCCTCATCAATCTTCATCTTTGCAGCTTGTTTATTTTTAAGCTTTTCCAGTGTATCTGCATAATACAATTTAAAGAATTCAGGTGCATATACTCTTTTATAATATTCAAGTTTTTTAATTTCTTCACTATCATTCTCCTCCATTTGTTCTTCAGGCTTCTTAATGAATTGAGAAATAGACAATCCATAGTATTCTCCTGTTCTTTTTAAACTCAAAAGATATGTGTCCCATTCTTTTTGAGGTAAAGCATTGGCTAATTTCTCAACCCATTCATTTGGATTTTTGGTTAAACCCATCTCAGACATTGAACGAACAAGATGGCTATATCTCTCAATGATACTCTTAGTACTTTCACCTGGACAATTTGCAAACGAGTTAAACTCTTTCTTTAATAAAGTTGTTTTATTTTCCATATTAAAGAAATTTATATCCATGATACAGAAACACGTTTATCAAGACAAATACTTTCAAACGAAATTAACTATTCACACAGAATTCTCCAAGCGAAATTACCTTCCAAGCGAGATTACCTGCAACAAACAATTCAGCTTCAAACGGAATTATAATCTCATGCGGAACTACCAAACGGAATTAATCTCTGAAGCGGATTTATCTAATTCCGTGTGAACTTTCAAACGGAATTACTCCTTTGAACCGGAATTACGAATTTCGTTTTAAAACTCCTCAAACGAAATTACAAACTGGAACAGAATTAGTTAATTCCGTGTGAAATTACCTCAGGTCTTTCAAGCGAAATTATATGTCCGTTTAAACGGAATTAACATTTTGTCCCATTTTTGTCATTTTTACTTCAAATTTTGATCTAATTTTCTCAAGGGTTTGTTAAAACAGTATTTTACACACAATATCAAAAAAATCAGTTCATTTTGACCATTGAAACTTGATTAAATTTGAAAAGAAGGTGTAGAAATCAGAATTTTCCAGCGAAAACGAGCTTAACGGTAAGAACTCTTCCTCCTGAGCTCTGATACCACATGTAGGATGGGTTTGCCGACCAAATGAGTCATTCAGAAGAGGTCTCAGACTATATCAGAGGCGAAATTCATTGAAATAGTCTTCGTTTAGCTTGTATGACACCGGAATCACTATTAACTGTCTATTTTATTGAAAACACAAGGTTTACAACTCAGTAGACACTTCGGCAGCACTTCGGCTCACCGGAACTAATTTCGTACGAAATGACTAGACCTAGCACCTATATATAGACAACTAATTCCCCTTGAATAGACTCAAGTGGAATCACTTTACAAAAGAAATTAAGCATTTAAACGAGATTAACATACAAGCGAAATTAGGCTGTTAATTCCGTGCGGAATTACCCTTGGTAATTCCGTGCGGAATTAGCTTTAACCCTAATTTCGACATTTTCTCGTACAACGTGCCATAGTCTGTCAGTTCTGATCTAAGACTCGAATGAAGATGAAGTCGACAGACAACTGCACTAACACACTTGAACATTGAGCTTTGCTTATTCGACTAAACAAGACATATACTGTAACGCTTCGTTTTTTCGTTACTTTCCTTAATTAGAAAACGTCTCTTGTATTTCTATTTTTGAAAGCTTGTTCCTTTTTTATTTCGTATTTCGTTTCGAACCATTGTAAATCCGAGACTTCGATCGTAATGAAATTGAATTTTTGATTGAAATATTCATTGCTTATACATGCTTATATGTTGATACGTGCATTCTCTTGATACATGATTCTAAATTCTTATCAACATAAGTTAACTTGTAAATGACTATCGTACATTCGTAATCCTTGAAATTTCGTACATACAAGCACTTGATTATTCAATTGTAAGACTAATTTAAATGCATTTTATACTTGATTGATACCAAAACTTGTGTTACACCAAATTTGTATGAAACATACTTATTCTTTACATGTTTCTTATTTATTCCTTTCTTAGAGCATGTTTAAAATGCATTTAGAACCTTGTTACATGTTAATTGTACACCAAGCTTTATATGGCACCTTAATTACATAAAATACTCAACTAACAATCAATTTATATTATTATAACAAAAAAAAATTAATAGAAAAGGGGCACCCCCCCCCCCTTGCGACCGAAACTGCCAAAGTAGTTTGTTGTTGTGTTTTTTTATTACAAATCCTCTACTTACCACATATTATTGCTTTGGATATTATAAGTTAGCCATTTTTTTATAATATGTCACGTTCACACTTGAATCTAGTGTCACTAACAAAAAAAAAAAAGAAACATATTATGGCTGTGATCAGCCTGCGTACGCAGCCCCATGTGGGGTGTTTGGTTTCTTTGTTTTTTAACTTTTAATCACCAACAACTATCTTAAATGCTCACCAACTTTAACCCTAATCCTTCCCTATAAATACCACTCTAATTCCAGCCACGTTTCCACTTGTACAACCCTTAAACACACTCAAAACCCCCTCTCAACCAGCTGAAATTCGCAGCAACATTAGAAGCAAGACAGATTCATACAACTTTACAAAAGTGAGCATAACTCACTCGTTTCTTATCCAATTCACTCGATTCTTTTTCCTACTTCTTTGGATTGATCTTAGCTACGTTTCCAGAGATTTTCCCTGGAAAACCGGAGCCTAGAACGTCACCAAAAATGCTCCAAAGTTGAATGATTTTTCTGTTTTGTACAAGAACTTTGATAAACTTGATTAAACTTGAGGAAACTCATCTCAAACCTATGTCCTTATGTTTATAACCACTCCTTTGGTTAGTTAGGCTTAAAAACAAGGTTGAGACATTCAAAATCAGAGGTGCAAACCTCGCAAACTTTCTTTTTTGTTCAAGGGTTTAACCCACAGGTGATGTTCAACCCATATCTACCGTTATCCTCCAACACTCACAAGCCTTGTTTCATCGTGTAGAAGGACTTGGTGTTCCAACCTCCCACAACAACTCACTCGCGGATTCACAAGTGGAAACCTTGCAAAATAATGAGTATACTCGAAAACCCCTTTTTATGTTTACCACTTTTGAGGTGTAACATGTTAAATTATAAAATCACACTTAAACTTTAATCTTTATACTTGCATGAAACAATCAAAATACATAAATGCTATGTTGTGATACTTGATGCTTATACTTGGGTGATTCTGATGTGAGACTATAGCCATTAGCTTTGTATGAGCCTCCATTTAACATGTATAGCGCTATAGGAGTAACGCACCACCCGTGGACGAGAAGTCATGTTGAATTATATCATTTTGCATAAACAGAGGGTTGACTAGAAATATTGCATGCCTTGTATAATGATCTTGTATAAACTAAGTTGCCATGTGGATTCGTTTAAAACTTTTAAACTTATACTTATACTTATTCTTAAACTTGTATACTCGCCTTTGCTTTTGCATTGAACTTTATTTTAAACATGTTACAGGTTGAGGATTGATGATGCTATGAAATGGATTAGCAATGATGCCTAGATACTCACTTAGACGTTTAGGTTTAAAGTGTTGTATCAATTTTGTTATTGTTATGTTATGAACAAATTGTTATTTGAATTTTCCTTGTAATGTTTGATAATTTGATTATGAAATGAAAATGGTTGAATTAAATATTGTCACAAATAGTGTTATGAAGTCTCTTGTAATCTCGAGCTAGTCCCACTCCAATGATTCCGCCAGTGGTTGGGGTGTGATAGATTGGTATCAGAGCCACAACTATAGGGAATTAGGTAGAATTGCCATGTTCGACCTAGTCTATAGTAGGAACCATATTTTTGACCATTCTTGATTCTTGCTTTAAATGTTATTCTTCCTGGTTTGCTTTCTTCTCTTCTTTTTGGTCTTAATATTTACATAATGTCTTTCCTAAGACATTTTACATAATACACTTGAAGACTTGAAGACACTCTTTATAAAAAAGAGACGTGTTTACCAAAATAGGCGTGAAACCCACAATTTGGTAAACGACCCTCATTCTGCTTATTCTTATTTTGTACGAAATTTCGCCATTAAGCTAGTAGTGAAATCCACATCTTAATGGTTAATTTCCAATTCAAACTCTAGTGGACCCTCGTCAAAGTGTTGAAATTATATTTTGACCCAATGAGTACCAACCACATTAGGGTACGAAATCGTCAAGTTAGGGGTGAAACCCGCACCTTGTCGATTAAGTCCCATTCCTCGATTTTCAATCTCGCCAAAGTATCGATTGTTCCGATCGATTAGAGACGTGTAGTAACTGGTAGGGTAAGATACCGTTAATCGCTCCTGGACGAGTATCTTACCTATAGGACAAAGCATGTTTCTCTAATGTAAAAGGACTTTCGATTCAATTTGGAATATTCGACGTTTCTTTACCCGAAAGAATCCTATGTTTTATAAGCCTCTCTTTTATGTGATTCAATTTATATGTGATTTTATACTTGTTACCTCGTTCATTTCATAACCGTTACACAAATCGCACGTCTCGCGCAATCAAAAACAAAAATAATTCTCATGAATAAACTAAATTTATACTCTTTTTACGCATTCATACATGTTTAAACTTGTTGAATACTTGTTGAATTCATGCCAATTATGTGAATCATACGTGCTACATCATGCTTACATGTTTAAACTTGCAAACTTATTTTGAATTTATGATCAAGTCTCATTCGTTCCTTCTCTTTCGATTCTTAGATGTCGTCCAACGCCGTGTCGAAGAAATTGACAAAGAAGAGCAAGAAGGAATCCACCTCCGACTCCAAGTCAAAGAAAGGTTCAACATCCAACACCAATTCTGACTCCATGACTAAAAGGGATCGTATGAAATTCATGGCCAAGTAAATTGCTAAGGTCATACCCGACATTGTCAGCAGGATTCAACCAAACACTGATTCACCGCATGGCTCTGTCAATTCAAAGGCAGAAAAACCCAAACCGACGTTTCAATTCAAACAATTCATGGCTTGTAAACCCTTGGAGTTTACAGGCAAAGATGGCACCACGCCATGAGGAATTGGTTCGACGCGATCAAGCTTACCTTCCTGCAAAGTGGATGTCCTGATGGCCTATGAACCTTGAATGCAACTGGAGTTTTCCGTTCGAGGGCACTCGAATGGTGGACCACCGAACGCAACAAGAGGGGAAACGATGCTGCACATGCCTTGCCTTGGGACGAGCTTAAGAAGCTTATGAAGGACCACTTTTGTCCACCTCACGAGCTCCAAAAATTGGAGAACGAATTTTGGAATCTAACGCAGAAGGGGAGCGACATGGATGATCTGATTACGCGCTTCAAACAGCTTAGTGTTCTTTGCCCTGGACAGGTCGACTTCGTCCCCAAAACCATAGCCAAGTTCATTCGCTGTGTTGCACCTTCCTTGGTTAACCATGTTGACTCTGCTTACCCTAAAACCATAGAGGAAGCCTTTAGCATAGCCACTGAACTTAACAACAATTGCGTTCTTCATGGAACCTATGACAAGGTTGCAACGAAGAATGCGCACCAAGCCACAACCGATATCGCCGCTGTAGAACCCTCACCTTCTCAACCATCCAAGAAAAACCGAGGCAAGAAGCGGAAGACTTCAAGCCAAAATTGTGCGGCCGTCACTCTGCCAAACCCTCAACCTTTACAAGCAGTAGCCGCTGTTACCCCCGCAAACACCGAACTACCAAAACGAGCCTACACTGGATCTCATCCCCAGTGTACTACCTGTTTGTACCATCATCCTACCAATGCACCATGCCGCAAATATGCCAGCTGTCATAGGTTTGGGCATTTTGTCGACCGATGCCGCAACATCCCTCAACCCCAAAACAACCAGAATCAAGTTATCGTTGCCAACCCTGCTCCTAACCAGGTTCAACCCCAAGCTGCTCCTGTTCGAGCATGTTTCAAGTGTGGTGATCTCAATCACTTAGCCAACGTGTGTCCCCAGCGTAATCAACCTCATTAATAGTAGCAGCAACCACAACAGCAGCCTCAACAGCAAGCTTGAGGTCGAGCATTTGTCATCACTGCCGCTCAGGCTCAAAATGCAAACGACGTCATTAATGGTACGTTTCTTGTGAACCATGTTTATTCTTCTTGTTTATTTGATACTGGTACCGATAAAGGTTTTGTTCGTTAGAATTCGAACCGGTGCTTAGGTGTGAACGCTCTAAGTTGCCAAGATCCTTCGCTGTCGAAGTTGCTGATGGTAAATCCGTCGTTGTCGATTCCATTCTCTCTAAGTGTTCCTTGATTCTCAACGATCATACATTCTCAATCAATCTTATACCTATGCAAATGGGTAGCTTTGACATCATAGTAGGCATGGACTGGCTTAGGCGAGTTCGTGCTAAAGTTGTTTGTTTTGAAAATTTTATCCGCCTTCCCCTTCCAAACGGTGATTCCTTGAACGTCTATGGCGAGAAACCTTCTCAAGGTCTCAAGCTTATGTCGTGTATTCAAGCGAACAAGTGCTTGCGCAAGGGTATCTTCGCCTTTCTCGCCCACATTGTGGAAAAGAATGACAAAGGGACAAACATAAGTGACGTTCCTGTCGTACGTGATTTTCCTGATGGGTTTCCCGACGATCTTTCTGGGCCGCCTCCTTCTCGTTCTGTCGACTTTCGCATCGATTTCATGCCTGGTGCTATGCCTGTCGCTAAGTCTCCCTACCGTTTAGCACCCTCTGAGATGCAAGAGCTCTCGAGCCAACTTCAAGAGCTTCTTGATAAAGGCTTTATACGCCCTAGTACATCTCCTTGGGGCGCTCCCATTTTGTTCGTCAAAAAGAAAGATGGGTCATTTCGAATGTGTATTAACTATCGTGAGCTCAACAAGCATACTGTCAAGAACCGATACCCTCTTCCTCGCATCGATGACCTCTTCTATCAATTGCAAGGCGCGACCTGCTTTTCAACGATCGATCTTCGTTCTGGGTACCATCAACTTTGAGTCCTCGAAGAAAATATACCTAAAACCGCCTTTTGTACGCGATATGGTCACTACGAGTTCGTGGTCATGTCCTTTGGCTTAACCAACGCACCTGCTGTCTTCATGGAATTGATGAACCGCGTGTGCAAAGCGTACTTGGACCGTTTCGTGATCGTCTTCATCGACGATATTCTTATCTATTCCAAGACACAAGAAGAGCATGAGCGACACTTGCGTCTTATCCTTCAACTTCTTCGTACTGAGTATCTATACGCCAAATTCTCCAAGTGTAAATTTTGGTTAAAAGAGGTTCAATTCCTTGGTCATACTGTCAATGAACTTGGTATTCACGTTGATCCCGCTAAAATCGAAGCTGTGAAGAATTGGATTGCACCTAAGTCTCCGTCTAAAATCCGCTTATTTCTTGGTCTTGCGGGTTACTATCGTCGTTTTATCTCCAACTTCTCTAAAATCGCCGTTCCTTTAACCTCTTTGACTCAAAAAGAGAGACCTGTTGTTTAGGGTCCCGAACAAGAGGAATCTTTTTAAACGCTCAAGGACATGCTATGCAACGCTCCTATCCTCGCTTCCCGATGGTAATGACGACTTCGTCGTGTATTGCAATGCCTCAAACCTTGGTCTTGGTTGTGTCCTTATGCAACGAGACAAAGTTATAAATACACGTCGAGGCAACTCAAGATACATGAGTAAAACTACACTACTCATGACTTTGAACTTGGCGCAGTTGTTTTTGCGTTGAAGATTTGGCAACACTACCTTTATGGTACTAAGTGTGTGGTCTTCACCAACCATAAGAGCCTTCAACATATCTTCAACCAAAAAGGAACTGAACATGCGTCAACATCGTTGGGTGGAATTGTTAAACGACTACGACTGCGAAATTCGCTACCACCCAGGTAAAGCGAACGTAGTAGCCGAGGCGCTTAGTCGTAAAACTCATGTAAAGGGTATTCGTTGTCTCCAACTCGTCAATGATCTCTAAAACTGTATTCGTGAAGCTCAATACGCCTCTATTAACGAAGGTAGTATTTCCATTGAGATACAAGGTGGTGTTGAAAAAGATCTTGTGTCTAAATCTGATGGTATTCTATACTATCTCAATCGCATCTGGATCCCCAATCGTGATAACCTTCGAGACTTTCTGATTAAGGAGGCACACAAATCGAGATATTCCATTCACCCTGGTGCTGATAAGATGTACCAAGATATGCGTATGTCCTATTGGTGGCCTGGAATGAATAAGGATATCGCCATCTTCGTTGCAAAATGTCTTACTAGTTCGAAGGTCAAAGCTGAACATCAACGTCCCTCTAGTTTGCTTGAACAACCAAAAATCCCTGTCTAAAAATGGGAGAGCATTGCTATGGATTTTATCACAAAGCTTCCTCGTACTTCTTCTAGTCATGACAGTATTTGGGTGATCGTTGATCGATTGACCAAATCAGCTCATTTTCATCCCATTCGTGAAGATTTCAAAGTCGAGAAATTGGCAAGAATCTACACTGATGAAATCGTCTGTCGTTATGGTATCCTCATCGACATTATCTCTGATCGTGATGGTCGCTTTACGTCCCGTCTTTGGCAAACCTTTCAATCTGCTATGGGTACTGTTTTAAACCTTAGCACCGCTTTCCATCCTTAGTCAGACGGTCAAACCAAGCGTACTATCCAAACTTTAGAGGATATGCTTCGTTCATGCGTAATCGATTTTGGTGGTAACTGGGATTCACACTTGCCTTTGATCGAATTCTCGTACAACAATAGTTATCACGCGAGTATTCAAATGGCACCCTTCGAAGCATTGTATGGTCGCAAGTGTCGTTCGCCTATTTGTTGGAACGAGATTGGTGAAGTTCAAATCACTGTTCCCGAGCTCATACAAGAGACAACGGACAAGATTTTATAGGTTCGAGACAAATTACTGAAAGCCAGGAGCCGACAAAACAGTTACGCCGACAAGCGTCGCAAGCCTTTGGAATTCGAAATAGGTGACTTCGTACTCCTCAAGGTTTCCCCTTGGAAGGGAGTGGTTCGATTTGGTAAGAAAGGTAAACTCACACCTCGCTACGTTGGTCCTTTCAAGATTCTCGAAAGGATTGGCAAGGTTGCGTATAGACTGGACCTGCCTGAAGAACTCAACAATGTTCATCCTATCTTCCATGTCTCAAACTTGAACAAGTGTTTAGCTGATGAAGGACTTCAAGTTCCACTACAGGATCTTCAAATCAACGAGACCTTGCATTTCGTGGAAAAACCCGTCAAAATCATGGACCGAGGAGTCAAGAATTTGAGGCGCAGTCAAATTCCTATCGTCAAGGTTCGATGGGAAGGAAAACATGGCGCTGAATTCATTTGGCAACTCGAAAGTGATATGAAGTCTAAGTATCCGCAACTGTTTGTTACACATTCCTAAATCTCGGGATGAAATTTCCTAAAGGAGGGGAGACCGTAATGCTTCGCTTCTTCGTAACTTTCCTTAATTAGAAAACGTGTCTTGTATTTCTATTTTTGAAAGCTTGTTCCTTTTGTATTTCGTATTTCGTTTCAAACCATTGTAAATCCGAGACTTTGATCGTAATGAAATTGAACTTTTGAGTGAAATATTCATTGCTTATACACGCTTATACATTGATACGTGCATTCGCTTGATACATGATTTATAATTCTCATCAACATAAGTTAATTTGTAAACGACTATCGTACATTCGTAATCCTTGAAAATGTGTACATACAAGCACTTGATTATTATCTTGTAAGACTAATTTAAATGCATTTTATACTTGATTGATACCAAAACTTGTGTTACACCAAATTTGTATGCAACATACATATTCGTTGCATGTTTCATATTTATTCCTTTCTTAGAACATGTTTAAAATGCATTTAGAACCTTGTTACATGGTAATTGTACACCAAGCTTTATGTGGCACCTTAATTACATAAAATACTCAACTAACAATCAATTTATATTATTAAAACAAAAAAAAATTAAAAGAAAAGGGGCAGCCCCCTTTGCGACCGAAACTGCCAAAGCGGTTTGTTGTGTTTTTTTATTACAAATCCTCCACTCACCACATATTATTGCTTAAGATATTATAAGTCATCCATTTTTTTAATATGTCACGTTCACACTTGAATCAAGTGTCACAAACAAAAAAAAAGAAAAGAAACATATTATGGCTGTGATCAGCCTGCGTACGCAGCCCCATGTGGGGTGTTTGGTTTGTTTGTTTTTTGAACTTTTAATCACCAACAACTATCTTAAATGCTCACCAACTTTAACTCTAATCATTCCCTATAAATACCACTCTAATCCCAACCACTTTCCCACTTTTATAATTGTTAAACACACTCAAAAACCCCTCTCAACCAGCTGAAATTCGCAGCAACATCAGAAGCAAGATAGATTCATACAACTTTACAAGAGTGAGCATAACTCGCTCGTTTCCTATCTGATTCACTCGATTCTATTTGCTACTTCTTTGGATTGATCTTAGCTACGTTTCCAGAGGTTTTCCCTGGAAAACCAGAGCCTGGAACGTCTCCAAAAAGGCTCCAAAGTTGACTGATTTTTCTGTTTTGTACAAAAACTTTGATAAACTTGATTAAACTTGAGGAAACACATCTTAAACCTATGTCCTTATGCTTATGACCATATCTATGGTTAGTTAGGCTTAAAAACAAGGTTGAGACATTCAAAATCAGAGGTGTAAACCTCACAAACTTTCTGTTTTGTTCAAGGGTTTAACCCACAAGTGATGTTCAAGCTTGAGACTTGATGAAAGTATGATATAGGATGAGCTTGGGCTATCCTACTTAAAAATCCACACATTGCTTGATGATTTCTCAGAGATTAGTTGTTCATATTCTATTATTACTTGTAAGTTCAAGACCCTCCTTGAATGTTCATAACATCAAGTATTGTGGTGAACACTTAGAGGTGCCTGAATGGAAGACTTGTTCTTCCTACCTCCTAAATGAATTCTATGATACTTAAGAGGTTCCTAAATGGAGGATTCATCCTCCTACCTCATGCTTGACATATTTGACATATTACATACTACATAACTTATATATATTACCTAAGTAATCGACCGTTGATAATGATATAATGGTCACTTGTCAAAGAGTTGATTACATCATCTAAACACTATGTGTTAAAAGATGATTACTTTCATATGATTATGTTCATATGTTTTTAACCTCCAAATCTTTAAACTATCGTTATCCTCTAATACTCATACGCCTTGTTTCTTCGTGTAGAAGGACTTGGTGTTCCAACCTCCCACAACAACTCACTCGCGGATTCACAAGTGGAAAGCTTGCAAAACCGTGAGTATACTCGACACCCCCTTTTTATGTTTACCACTTTTGGGGTGTAACATGTTAAAATATAAAATCACACTTAAACTTTAATCTTTATACTTGCACAAAACAATCCAAATACATGAATGCTATGTTGTGATACTTGATGCTTATACTTTGTTGGTGCACTGCATCTGTCGACTTCATCTTGGATTGAGTCATACATTGTATTGTATAGATTAGGGCGCATTTTACGAGAAAACTGGAGATTGTATATGTTTAGTAGAGAGGTTTCGCTCATATGGTCATAAGTAGTAGTTTCGCTTATTTGTCACATGTAGTTACGCTTATATGGACATGTCCATATAAGCGAAACCATCTGGCCTATAAATAGTAGGTCATTTGAGCGAAACCATATAGAACGATTCTCTTGTATTCCATGCCGAAGTGCTGCCGGTGTGAAGAACTGCGTGTAATCGAGTGATAATCAATACAATAAGCAGTTTTAGTGAAGATTCAGCTGTTTCTACCTACATTTCTTGTAATTTCGCACCTGAAACGTAGTTGAACGCCTCTGAACGACTCAATCGGGTCAGATCACGATCCTACAAGTGGTATTAGAGCTTGGGAGGAGGAGTTCTGCAGAGATTAGCTGGATTTTATCATCATTTCTTGCTTCTACACCTTCTTTATTCAATTCAAAAAATTTTCACAGTCGAAATCTACTCAAAATTTCATAGACTGTGCGCAATTGAACATAGACAAACCCTGGAAAGTTTTAGATCAAAATACGGACTAAAAATGGATAAAATCACCTTCGGACTTGGTTCCGCTCTTTCGGACATAGTGTAGTTTCGCTTATTTGGACACATAGTTTCGCTCCTGTGTCTCAAAGTTGAGAGGTTTCGCTCCAAAAATCAATTAGTTTCGCTCCTATGTCACATATTTGAGAGGTTCCGCTCCAAACTGCTTGGTAGTTCTGCTCCTGTGTCTCAAAGTTGAGAGGTTTCGCTCCAAAATTCATATAGTTTCGCTTCTGTGTCAACATCAAGGTTCCGCTTCAAAGAACATCAAGGTTCCGCATCAAAGTACATCAACATTTTCGCTCCAAGTGCACATTTGAGGTTCCGCTTCTAAGGATATCAGTAGTTTCGCTCAAAAGTGCTTAATAGTTTCGCTCCAAAGGTCATATAGGAGTTTCTCTTGTGTAAACATCAGAAGTTTCGCTCTTGTGTCACCAGTATCTGAGGTTTCGCTCTTAAGACATATCTGGTTTCGCTTGTGTGTCATATTATTGAGAGGTTCCGCTTCAAATTTCTTAATAGTTTCGCTCTTGAACTACATTAAGTGAGGTTTCGCTCCAAGTGTATCTTAGAGGTTCCGCTTTTAAGATACATCAGTAGTTCCGCTCTTGTAAACATTGTAGTTTCACTTTTTTAAACTTGATAGTTTCGTTCCAAGTGCTCATCAGGGTTTCGCTTATAGTGCAACATAAGGTTCCGCTCAAAAGAACATCTGGGGTTTCGCTTTTACAGATAAAATCCTAGTTTCGCTTTTGTGAACTTCTAGTTTCGCTTATTTGTCACTGATTTTGAAAAACGTGTCAAGTCATCATGGATACTGAGTTCTATAACGCGTTCGCAACACCGTCTGGTCCAGCTACCGTTGTTCAAGCTATAAATATAGAAAACGAGACGGGAACCACCCAAAAGCCCCCGAAATTGATGAATATCGAAGAATATTACGGGTGGAAAGATAGATTCGAGAACTGGGTTCAGGCTAACCATCTTAGGTCTTGCGAATGCATATTAAAGAAATACGTGTTGCCTCGAACAGACTTACAGGTTCTTAAAGAGTTATCAGAGTTCACGGATCAGGAACAGACTATGTACAAAGCTGAGAAAATGATGATAAGTTTGTTGCAACAATCTATCAAAGAAGACATATTCATTTTGTTACAGCATGACAAAACTGCAAAGTCGATCTGGGATGCACTTAAAGTCAAATTTGAGGGTAGCGAGAACATGATAAAAAGCAAAACGGCGCTGCCTAAGAAAGAGTTTGATTTGTTCAGCAGCTTACCGGGTGAAGACACAAAGAAGTTGATTGAGAGATATTGTCACCTAGTGCGATCAATGTCAATGTTGAGTATTACAAAAGACCGTGAAGAGTGGGTGGCCAAGCTAGCCGATGCACTACCACAGAAAGAATGGGGAACGTATTTGATGATTCTGAAAAACACAGGTGTTTATGAAGATTTAACTATCTCTCAGTTCATCGAAAAGATCGAGAGTCAAGATCTGGAATAGCAGAAGATCGCCAGGATGAACAGTCCGAGTGGTCAACAGGATGTGAAGATGTACTACAAGGGTAGTATTCCAGTTCCTGAATCTGAGAGAAGTCCGAAAATCCAAACTGCATTCTGTGCTGGAGATTCATCAGAAAAAGCTTATCAGTGTTCAAGCAAAATCAGTAGTGGATTCTCATCATTTCCAAGTGTCAATCCCAAAGAGTCAAACACAAGCTTTCAGTCTCAAGGCACAAAAACAGGAAATGGTTATGTGATTCAGTGCAACATAGCTCTAAATCTTCCAAAAGGTCAACGTTTTTCTGAGGAACCTGCGAAAGACCACATGGCTCTACTTGGTTCTGTATTATTATCTTATGAGGGTCTTGTAGCTGGTCGAATCGGAAATCCTATGCTCACCAAAGAGGATTACGACCAAATAGACGCCGAAGAGATGGAATTAATGGATATCAAATGGTGTCTTGCAAGTGTACTTAGACGTGCTGAAAAGTTCAAAACAATTACCGGGAGAAATGACTTTCTTGATGCTCATGTATCTACTTTAGGTTTTGATAAATCTAAAGTTACTTGTTTTCGATGCAGGGAGAAAGGCCATTTCAAACGAGAGTGCAAGGGTAGAGAAGCTAGTGGTGCTCAGAATCCGTTCGGAAAAGATGATTACTACCGAAAAGCCATTTATCAGCAGGTTGGTCAATCACAAGACTCACAGACGGCTCATGGTAGGAAGATTGAGGATTCGAAAAGAGCATGTTTAGTGGATTTCAACTGGAGCAACTACATATCTCCTGATAGCAAAGCCTGTTTAGTTGATCAAGATGATGAAAGACTACCTGAAGGCTTCAGCTGGGATATGTTCGTTGATGAAAAAGGAGAATTCAAAGCTTTCATTGCAAAGATTGTCAGAGAACCAGACATGTTTACCACCTGGATGAAGTCTATTGGTGTGACTATAGATATTGTGGAGGAACAGTCTGTTACGTCTGATGAAAGCTCAGAAAGTGTTGATGAAAGTTCTCAGAGTGCTGATGAGAGTGTACAGAATGATGTTAGTTTAGAAAAGGAAGTTGTATTTGATCAAACACCATCAGATTCTGGTGTATCAGATGCTGATTCTGAAAAATCTGTATAGTTTGATCAGTCACCAATTGATAGCAGTAGTGATGATGAGGAAGAGAAACATATCAATATTGCTAAAACTCATCTTTCTCCTGAAAGTTTTCATTTCTATTTTGCAGATCGCATGGAGAAACTGAAGGAGAAACGAGCTGCTAAAGAACGACAACAAATAAAATCTGAAGATTATGTTCAAAACGAGAGTGTTGAAAGTGTTGCTGAAAAGAATGTTGAGAGTGAACAAGTGAAAGAAGAAGAAAAAAATGTCTGAAGCTGAGAAGGTGATAGAGACAGAAAAGGTGGTTGAAGTAGTGAAAACAATCGAAGTTGAAAAGATTGTTGAAGTTGTAAAGCCTTGTGAGAAGTGTTTGGAAGCTTGCAAGGGATGTGCAGCAAAAGATGAGATAATTGCTGAGTATGAGAAGAAGAAGGAGCAGTTACTGTTCAACCTCAACTATGTGAAATAATCCTATGATGTCTTGAACAAAACAGTAACTGGTCTCCAAAAGACAAACTCAGAAAGAGAACAAGCACTAACGATGATGAATGCAGTCATGATGACAAAGCAAAAAGCCATCAATTTTTACATCAAAGAGAGTGCTAAATGGAAGCAAGAATTGGAAACAGAGAAAATCGAGAATGAGAGAATTAGACGATTATTACAAAGTTATTCAAGTTCTGATTATCTCATTGACCGTATTTACCCAACTGTTGCATGAATGGAAGCTTTTCAAGATGAGAAGCCGAAGAAAAAGAAAGACAGTGGTAAGAAATCGACTGTTAGCTATAACAAGTGTCCGCCTCCGATTTGGGAAGGATATTCACCTAGAAAACCAAACGAGGAGCAACTTGAAAAAGCAGGCAATATAAAGCTAAAAACCGACACAACTGACATTTTACCAGATAACATTGATGTCACGTTTACCTCGTCTGACACTGATCATGAGTCTGAGTTAATCAAAAAGGTGGTCGATCAGGTGTTGGATACTGATGAGGATGAGTCAAAGTCAGAGTGTGGAGGGTCAAATTTGTCAGTCAACAGTTCAAAATCATCGATCAAACGGTCTTACAGTAAAGAATTTTTGTTATCAAAAGCAAATTTGGATGATGAAACATTTGAAGTAGCATACACTTTAAATGATTCGGACAAATTATATTCTGACAAAGAATTTCCAATAAGAGGTGTTAAAACTGAATTGATAAAAAAGGTTTTCAAACTAACAGAAATTAATATTTCTGAAATAAAAGATGAAAATCGTAATGTAACGCCTAAACCTTACACCTCAAGAGTACAACAACTTTTAAACAAGAAAAAAGGTTACAATTCTGGTTCGGGTTCTCAAAAGAAACCAAACCAAAATCGTATCTACAAAAAGAAAGGACTTGGCTTTATTCCATCAGAAAATCATAAAAATATGAAAAATTCTAAAATAAAAACTGAATTTGTGTCAGGTGGAAGTTCAGAAGATGAGCAGAAGAAATCGTTCTGGAGACAGTCAAATCAAGAGTTTCTTGCTGATAAAAGAAAGAATGGGACTGAAGTGTTGCAACCAAAAGAAACTCGTACCTGTTACAGATGCAATGAAGTTGGTCATATTGCATGGAATTGTCCGAAAAATGCTAATACAAAACAGGGAGTTTCTCAGAAGTTGAAAGAAAAGGTTGTTGATGTTGAACCACCAACCGAAAAACTTAAAGTTTTTGAAAACTCAACTTATGAGGTTGGTGAGTGTTCTAAAAAGAATGTTATCAAACAAAAAGCTGAGAACAACCAAGTGTGGGTTGTTAAAAAGGTTAGTGAGAAAGTCGGCGATGAATCTGGTTCCACAAAGCCAGAAGAGCCACAAGGTGAGGAGAAAATTTCAGTGAATGATGAGGAATTTCCATCACTGAAGTTTGAAGAGGTTAAAAAGAAAGTTGGTAAAATTGAAATCTCGAATCAGTTTTACAAAGAGAAAAATGAATTTAATGTCGGTAAAATTGAAATCTCGAATCAGTTTTACAAAGAGAAAAATCTCGAACCAGTTTTACAAAGAGAAAAATGAATTTGGGAAAATGTTAAATGGGAAAGCAAAGGGGGTTAAAGATTTCTATGCAACTAAAAAGGCAACTTACAACCCTACTTCGCAAGAATTGAAATCCATCAAGTCTGAAAAGACTTAGATGGAAGTCTGTTTCCCATGATAGTCTAAGGACTATGCCGGAGATCCCAAGTTTATATCGTGGATCAGGAATCGGCATCATTATAGTGCTTGTAAAATTTGTTTGAATTTTATTAAAGTTGTTTGAATGTTTACAGGTGAAAGGACTACGCCAGAGCTTCCAGGTTGGTAATTGAGAAGCAGGAATCGGCATCTTTGTGGATAATTTTACAAGTGGTAAAGAGGTTAATGTAGATGACTCATTCCTACAAGTGGTTTTTGATTGGTCATACCTACTAGTGGTATTGATAGTGATCTTACAAGTGATTATTTTTTGCAAGTGGTACAGTAATTACTTGAGTGCAAAATGGTAAATCAGGGACATTAAGTTGTACTTGATTTACTAACATAAAAACTGACAAGATGATGAACCATTACCCCGATTTTAGCCCATGTGTAATCTACAAGTGGTAAAAACAAACTCATTTTCCGGAAAAGTCGTTTTGATTAAAACAAACTTAAGTGTTTTGAAATCTAAATGAGAAAATGGTTTGTGAAAGGGGGAGTTCTGATTGTTTATGCGTTAGTGAATGGCGAATTGATTTGATTCGATGGCAGTTGTCAAATTTGGTACAGTTTGTTTTGTGTTCTAGTGGGTCTATAGCTTAGTATGTTTTCAATTTTTCTTTAATGTGTTTGCATTTTAAGGGGAGTAGTATATTTTCAGAAAATAGAAAAATTTGAAAAATACAAAAACATGATAAAATCAAAAATGAGTTTCGTTGTGAAAAGAGGAAATGATAGTACATCAGTGGACTGTCACAACATGCTAAAGAATTGGAAAGTTAAAATGTGATAAACAATCTCACTGAACATATGCCAGTAGGTTTTTACACATTTAGTAGATTGTGATGAGATATAAACCTAAAAATTCAAACTTGCTTATTCTGTGGGTTAACAACTGCTTGGATATATAGGTAACCCCTGAAATCTTGTTTGAAAGGTCCCTTCTTCTGAGATACTAGGTCTTTATGCTCAGTGAGATCTGGGGTATTATCCCGGGACTTCTGCTGTATGGAAATACTGACCTAGTCCCCGGATAATGCTTTCTGCAAATGCTTGACACATAGCATCGCCCTCAGCAAGCTGATGATACAATAAAATTGATAGTCGCTGCTGTTGTAATCAAAAGATCCTCTAAAGGGGACATACCAAAAGTTGAAGCCGTCATCTTTTTGCGTATACGGAAGTATCGACCGGAGCTCTCACGGCCCTCGCATTTAACCCCTGAACAGGTATTATTTGTGGTATACTTACCTGTAAGACTGAATATTGGGATCTGGATACGGGAGTATATTCAAGAAGTAGGACACACGAATAAGTTTAAGTGCTTAAAATATTAATTCGTATCTCGAAGCAGTTGAAGTTTGTGTGAAAATTTAAGTGGACAAATATAGAAAGCCCCAAGGGCGCCATAGGTGAATTGTTTAGAACTGAAAATGTAATCAAGCTTAACGGTGTTAGTGACATGTCTCATAAACTGATATGATCCTCTTACACAAACTCACAAAAATATTGTTTGTAAATATTTTAGATTCTGCTTTATTCTGATTCAACAAATAGTGTTTACTTTCTTTCAGAAAAATCCGAAAAGATTTTGTGTGTTTTAGCATAAACCTTTGAAAATGTCAAAAAGATTTTCGACAACTGATGTTGGAAAGCTGATTTTCAAAATTCCAAGTGCTAAACATGATGACATTGTTGTGAGGGGGAGTGTGTTTTGAGTGACAAAATATGTTTTTTTTAAATCAACAAGTGGTTCATCATGTATGTGTGAATTGAGAGAGAATAGTTGTTGGTGAATATGTTTTGAGAGGGAGTCATCTGACCATGTCAGGAGTTGGTGCACTACAAATTGTTAAATTTAGAATATTTACTTTTAGGTTAAGTATGTGCAGGTTTATCCAAGTTTCCATCCTAGAAATTGAAGTCTTTGTAGTTTAAGCCAGGTTTTGATCTTGGAACATGAAGAGCCAAACAATGATCCTGAAGCAGAAGTTGCTGAAGAACAAAGAAATGCCAGCAAATCGAGAGGGGGAGTCTGAAGATAGAGAGAGAGAAAAGCCCAGAGACAGATCAAGACTGAATATGTGAAGACACAGCATTGTCGTGACTCGATGGACGGCTCCGTCAACATCTGTGGGGGAGTCTGTTGGTGCACTACATCTGTCGACTTCGTCTTGGATCGAGTTATACATTGTATTGTATAGATTAGGGCGCGTTTTACGAGAAAACTGGAGGTTGTATGTGTTTAGTAGAGAGGTTTCGCTTATATGGTCATAAGTAGTAGTTTCGCTTATTTGTCACATGTAGTTTCGCTTATATGGACATGTCCATATAAGCGAAACCATCTGGCCTATAAATAGCAGGTCATTTGAGCAAAACCATATAGAACGATTCTCTTGTATTCCACGCCGAAGTGCTGCCGGTGTGAAGAACTGAGTGTAATCGAGTGATAATCAATACAATAAGCAGTTTTAGTGAAGATTCAGCTGTTTCTACCTACATTTCTTGTAATTCCGCACCTGAAACGTAGTTGAATGCCTCTGAACGACTCAATCGGGTCAGATCACGATCCTACATACTTGGGTGATTCTTATATGATACTTGTCACACCCCTATTTTCCACGTGTCACCGGTGGGCCCGGTGGGGGTTCCGTGACGTAGTTGATATCGTCATAGTCAAACAATACAAAATATAAATGCACAGCGGAAGCAAAAGATAGATTTATTTCAACCAAATAAAATTGTAATATCAAGTATCACAAACAGTTGAAATAGATCCACAGGCGGATCAAATCAAAGAGGAAACTTTTATTCAACAGACTTCATGCATCCTAAGCTTGCGAGACTTAAACTGATGCTCAGGAGTGGCCAGCCTATTACGCGTAGTACCTGCACTTAGCCTTTTTGGAAAATACGTCAGTTTACACTGGTAAATACAATTTAACTGACTCATTTTGAAAAGGTTTTAAAAATTGATTTGGATGCCCGCGGCACAACACTTTTTATAACTTGGGATAATTATTTGCTTATAATCTTGTAAAAGAATTACATGTTTGTTATGCGTTCAGTTGTCCGGGTCGTGCCGGGTTAAAGATTAATAGAGACACCACATAGTATAGTTCCACCGCGAGATTTCTTCTCGTACCGACTGTTATACTTTATTGAATTTAATGCACTACGGGTGTACGCCTACACCCGTGTGCTAAGGTCGTGGCCATTCTTTGAATGATGCCAAGGATATCCGGGACATAGTCATTAAACCCCCAAAGGCGTTAAACAAACAAAACAACATTTTCAAACGGGTCATTTGACAGCTCTTAACCACCGACCGGTGAAGGTCAATTACCCGACCAAGCGGTATTTTATTTACCGTACCCCAAGCCCGTATTGGGAAAATAAGTTAAAAGTATTTACCTGAGCTAAATATAAATTTAATCCCAACCGTATCAAATCAGCAAGTACAGATAGCTTTTACTGGGCTCCTATATCTGGAATGAAGGTTTTTAATAACCTATTAGAATCCTAACGGGTCTTTTAATTTAGCCTAAGCTTAGACCGGTTAGTTTTAAATGACGATCACGGTTTAAACGCATGATAAGGCGAAGACCGTTTTAGAATGTGGTTTTGACCCAACAAGCTTGCATACTTGTTTAATATGGGTAACTTAGTCACATTCTGGATTTTGAGACCGAAATGATATGGTTTGACCCGTTTCGGCTAAAAGGGTAAAAGCCGATCCGAACGCGTAAGTGCGTAACGGGTGACCATAAGAGTCATATACAAGTTTCTTAAGTTAATATGCCTTAAACATGTTGTGATATCAGTAAGATACCTTCCATTATGCCCCAAATAGTTTTAAACCCAAACTATGCCTCTTAAGGGCATTTTGGTCATTTTAAAAGGGTGTAAAAGAGTTTAAATAATATTCTGATTTACAGGTCTGAATAAATCAGTAAATATACTCTTTTTATTAAGTTATAACAGTAGGGTATTTACCATATGTGAAATTTATCAATCTTAATCATTCTAGGCACCGTAGGGGCGTTTTGGTAATTTCACATATGCCTAAAAGGTCAAAAACTGGAATTCTGAGTTTATAATATTTGCCTACTGTTAAAATATAAAATTTTACTGAATACATCAGTAGGTTTCAACCCCATATGCTTAAAAGGTTCTAGTACATACTTATGCGTTAAAAACGCTTGAAAAGGCGATTTGGAGCCATTTCCGGGTTTTGTATAAAAAGCTGATATTTTTAATATTCCAGAATGCTCAAAATAACTTATTTAACATATTAGATTAGTAGAAAAAGGTTTGGGGTTGATAGGATTTATAAAACTCATTTTATAGCCCAAAAGGGCAAAATCGGTATTAGCCGAATAAAGCTTAGAACACTAAGTTATGCTCAGCCTAAAATTGAATAAAAATCTTTAAAAATCCCAAAATAATATTTTATAACAGTAGGTATAAAGTTTTGTATAAAAATTTGGGTTTAGATAGGCTATATGCAATTTACGCCATTTAATTACTAAAGAAGCTTCTAATTACGCTAATGAGCATAACTCTTAATCTATACCTCAAACTAATTTCAAATTTTAGGTGCAAGCTTATTAATCAGTAGCTAAGGTGTCTACCCTTTTACCTTTTTAAAAAAAACATATTTTAAGGTCATTTGGGCATAATGGTCAACATATAAACATTTAACAGAAACATGCATGTGAATAGGATATCTAATGAACCAAGTTGTATAATCATAGGGGATTATACTAACATGTACATAGGTCCAAAAGAAGCTCTAAAGCAATCCTAGACTTGACTTAAACGGGTCATAACTGAAAGTCAAAGCATAAGTCAAACTATGCGACTTTCGGCTCCAAACCGAGCCTAAACTGAAAATTGTCGAGTTGAACATGTTGGGACATGTTCTTATATTAATTACCAAGTTATATTAATGATCAAACAGGTTGCATGTATCCTACATTGTTAATTATGCATTAATTTGAGAATAAGCATTCTGTTGACTTTTTAAAGTAAGCTTTGACGGTCCGTAACCGATGGCCAGAAGCCAAAAATCTTGCAAATTTCTAAGTATTGACCATGCAATTGTGTAGTGTCGAATTCTCATGCTTTTACTGCAGTGTATGGACCATTATCTCAGACCTTGCATGCTTTGCATGCCTTCACATCACTTTGGCTTTTTGCCCCAAGCTTTGGAAATGTCGGAAATGTAATAGACATGAATTTGTTCAAATCCAGTTCTTTTTAAATTAAAATCCAACTTCCGAATGTCATAGCAATATCTTTAAAAATCTAATTTTCCATATAAAAATGGAATTTTATTTATTTAGAACAACCGGTTATATATCAGATGTTTATCAAAACGATTCGGGGATCTTAGGATTTATAACTTGGGTCGATCAGAGGTACTTTAATAACATGTCGCCCTTGGGCCGTTCAGAGGTATTTTAATAACATGACGCCCTTTTTAAATCCTACCATACATCCTTATTTGATCCGGGTTCCTGACACGTTTGTCTCACATGACACGTGTCTTTATTTTATTGGACATGAATTTTCGAGGTGTTACAATACTATAGTCATTAGCTTTGTGTAAGCCTCCATTTAACATGTATAGCGCTATAGGAGTAACGCAGCACCCGTGAACGAGAGGTCATGTTGAATTATATCATTTTGCGTAAACAGAGGGTTGACTAGAAATATTGCATGCCTTGTATGATGATCTTGTATAAACTAAGTTGCCATGTGGATTCGTTTTAAACTTTTAAACTTATTCTTATACTTATTCTTAAACTTGTATACTCGCCTTTGCTTTTGCATTGAACTTTATTTTAAACATGCTACAGGTTGAGGATTGATGATGCTATGAAATGGATTAGCAATGATGCCTAGATGCTCACTTAGACGTTTAGGTTTAAAGTGTTGTATCAATTTTGTTATTGTTATGTTATGAACAAGTTGTTATTTGAATTTTCCTTGTAATGTTTGACAATTTGATTATGAATCGAAAATGGTTGAATTAAATATTGTCACAAATAGTGTTATGAAGTCTTTTGCAATCTCAAACTAGTCCCACTCCAATGATTCCGCCATTGGTTGGGGTGTGACATATACACAAACCTGTGAGTACACAGTTCCCCTCTTTTACACTTTTTCAAAAGTTTTGGGGTGTTTCATATGTGTTAACAGATTATCTCAAATGTATGGCATATGTGTTTACTAAGTGCTTTTTGTGTATTATTCTTATGAAACAAAACAAGACAAGACAATGAAAAGTCAAATCCTTATAGGATCTTCCTGTCTTAATTGTCACATTCTTATAGGATATTTAAAGTGCTATTATAGATCCTTGATTGGATTTCTAAGGGTACTTTTTCAATATATGGACAAGAAATGGACGAGCATTTATGTGTAGAATAGTGTAGGTGATTTAGATAACGAAACGAGTGTAATATAATAAGAACACGGTGGATACGCCACTGGTACTTCCTATATATAAGTGTTTTTATTGTATTACCCTTCGTAGCGTTATCCGAATCACTTTGGGATTTTAGGATTGGATGAGACAAGACGATGAGACACAAGCCAAATCCTTATAGGATCTTTCTATCTTAATAGTTAGATTCTTATAGGATATTTAAAGTACTAATTCAAGTCCTTGATTGGTTTTCTATGAGTACTTTATAATTTGTAAGACAAGACAATGAGACACAAGCCAAATCCTTTTAGGATCTATCTATCTTAACAGTTAGATTCTTATAGGATATGTAAAGTGCTATTTTAAATCCTTGATTGGATTTCTAAGAGTACTTTTCAATATATGAGACAAGTCGATGAATGTATGCTTATGTGATTAGTAGTGTAAGTGATTTAGATAACGAAACAAGTGTAATACAATAAGAACATGGTGGATACACCACTGCTACTTCCTATATATAAGTGTTCTTATTGTATTACCATTCGTAGCGTTATCTGAATCACTTTAGGATTTTGTGTTTAGATGAGACAATGTAAAATTACCAAATCCTTGTAGAATCTTCCTATTTTAAATATGTTAGATTCTTAGTAGGATACCCATAGTACTATTATAAATCCTTGATTGGATTTCTAAAAGTAGTCCCACAAGTTCTTGACCGGATTCTATGTTATGACGAAACAAGTGCAAGAGAAACAAAAACAATGTACATTTTTTTGACGACATAAAAACTACTTGGTATTAATCATATTGCCACTTACAAAACACTTTTGACACAAGTTTTATTATCAAGACAATGTATTGCAATACTAAACTTTTTGTCATTTATTGGTTTTAAAGATTCTATTTTCAACTAACAACTCACGTAGTTGTCAAAGTATTGCAATACCAAACTTTTTGCCATTAAATTGGCTAATAAAACTTATGTATTCACCAGCATTGTTTGTTGACGATATTTTCACATATGCTTTAGATTTTGACAATTCAAGCATGCTACACATAGGAACGCATTGGGGCCTTAGACTTCTTTAAACTAAAGACAATTACGTGTATTCTTTGTATTGTAAAACATTGTAAATATAATGAAACATTTTAGTACCATGTATTGTGAGCAATTTATAACGTGACTCCCCGACGATTCTGTCGTGGGTTGTTTTATACGCGGTTGGGGTGTTACAAATTGGTATCAGAGTACTGGTTATAGGGAATTAGGTTATTAGAATGCTTTTAACCTAGTCTATAACCTTCCTAGGGACCCAAACATGAGTAGTCTTAGGATCTCTACCCTAATCCCCATCCTCATCCTATTTTTTTGCCAAAACTACTCTATGATTTACAAATCATCTAACCTTAGATGATTTATCTTAAATCATTAGGCTTCAAGCCATAAGGTGTTTCTCAAAATGTTTTCTTAAACTTTTGTCGAAATCTTGGGTTTTAATAATGTGAACACATGCAATCTGGAAGGGTGGATGCCTGTACCCCGAGTTTTCTGTCTAAGGCTAGAGTGTTCGTACAAATCCACTTAATCAGACCAATCAATCTTACCTAAGAGCTCTTGGGGTGAGTGTCCACTTATAGCCTAAAGCATACCATCTCAAAACATTATGAAAACCCATCTACCTTGATTAATCAGTCATTTACTAAACACTACAACCCTTGTGTTAGTACTCCATCATATTACCTTCGGTAATATGTTTTTATTCAAAACCTTGGGAACAAATGTCATTCCATCTCACAACTCCTTGAAACCTTATTATGTTTTCAAGTACTATCCTTTGTCTTTCATAATTACAAAATTTTTATCATTTGGATGAAAACTTTTACTATGTACATATTTTCTTTATTTTAAAAATTCAATAAAAAATAATTTTTACTTAAAAAAATAATTTTAAAAAGATATAGAATTTATAACACAAACCATTAACTTGGTTTGTATTTTTTTGTCCAAAAGTATTACAAAAGCTTATATTTCAAGCAATTCTTATTTCAAAACAAAACCTACAACGCTATTTTTCCTAAATCTAAAAACAAAATTTTTAACATATACCAAGTAAAAATTTTCACTTCACTACGGTGTTTCATTTCAAATTTATGACCTTTCTATGAATCTCACTTATTTATTTTCACTAGTATCAATTTCTTTAAAAGGTGCCTCTTCGTCGCGACACTACCCGAGATGATGAAATAGCGGCTCTAATCACTCAGCAATTGGCAATGATACTTCCAAACCTTGTGACCCAACTCAATCAGGCCTACAAAAACAACAACAACAAAAACAATATTCCTACGCCTTGTTCCTACGCCTTGTAACTACAAACAATTCAACTCGGCTAAACAAACAAATTCTATGGGTCTAAGGGAGCTACTGGGCTCCTACAATGATTTGAAAGCATCGAGAGCACTTTCCGCCATGCTCAATGTCCTAATGAGCGCAAGGTAGAGTTTGCTTCGAGTGTTTTCCAAAAGAGAGCACTCACATGGTGGAACAGAGCTATAAGAGACATGGGTGTAGACGTAGCAATGGTACAAACATGGGAATAATTCAAGAGTCTTATGATGAAAGAATTCTGTCCATGAAACGAGATGAGAGCTCTTGAAACTGAATTCTATTACCTTAAACAAGATAGTGGTGAAAATCATGCCTACACTGATCGGTACAAAGAGTTGAGCCTACTCTATCCCACTATGGTCACGCCCTTAGATCGGGCCATTGAGAAATATATTGACGGTCTACCTGATCCAGTCTAAGATATTGTCTATGACACTCTAGGTTTTTCCGAACGAACACCTTGTAATATTTTGTGTATATATAATTATTAATAAATGGAAACGTGACTTTTACATGATATGTGTTGTATGTATGTAATATATATATATATATGTAGGAGAGCCGAGACCACGACCCGAGACCATGACTCGCAACCACCCGGTTGCGAGTGGGCCACTCGGTCTCGAGTGGGCCTTTGGGCCGTAACCGGCTTGGGCCGAAATCCCCTAAGCTTGTGTTGGAACCTTGTATATAATCCCAACCTCCTCCTCACTTCTCTCATTTGTTGCACAAACACACCCACACTTCTTCTATTTCTCTCCCACTAGAAAACCCCAAAACAACATTCCATCTCTTCCAACTTTCGGTTCAAGCTTGGAGCAAATCGGTAGGAATCTCGGACAAGATCATCACTCGGACACTTCATCTTCTCTCATTTTCTTCCTTTATTTCGGCTCATTCTTCTTCTTCTCAAACCGGTTAGTGTTCTATTTTGTGTATAGAAGTTATGTGTGATAAATGAACTAGAAAATGCTTGGTTAGAAACAAAATGCATAATTTTTAGGATGATTGTGAAGATTGACTATATGTGTAAACCCTTAGGTTTGAATGCTTGGTGACATGTTCAAAATGACTAACAAATGGTAGTCTAAGAATGATTATGGCTAAACATACTATGCTTCCCTTGTTCCTTGCAAAATGATGATGTTAAACTTAAGATTTCGGCTATATAATGTATGTTTCTTTGTTCTTGCATAATGATCTTGATGAAATATGTAAGTTTTGGTTCATAAAATGAATGGTTATGTTGGACATAAAAACCCTAGGATGTTGAATATGGATGAACTTGTTATAAACATGTTGAATAATGGTTGAGTATTTGAAAACCCTTGTGATTTGATCCATATTTGGTTGATAGACAGTTTGGGTAAGTTGTTAGTTAAACCCTATTGGTTGTTTCCTGATTTGGGGACTGGTGTTTTGTACCAACTAACCTGACTTAGTCTGCATCATCACGTGTACATGAAAGGGACGTATTACGACTCGCAACCGCACCATTGCGACTCGCAACCATGGCATGGCAACTCGAGACCACGTAGTTGCGACTCGCAACCATAGCATGACTACTCGAAACACACGATTGCGACTCGAGACTACGACGGTTGCGACTCGCAACCACAGCGTGATGACTCGAGACCACGCGGTTGCGACTCGCAACCACAACGTGACAAGCCGAGACCTCCTGGTTGCGACTCGAGACCGCCTGGTTGCGAGTGGACTGTCCATTTTGGTTATTGGGCCGATATGTGTAATGTGGGCTACCTGTTAACTGGATTATGTGTTGCTGTTTGACTGTGAAACTGTTAGGGCCGGCCCAATAACCCACCGTCTAATTATATGCATGATACGTGTTAGTTATATGTAAGTTTTTACGTGATTGCTTGTACACCAAACCTGACCTATACCGGTAACCATGTTAGGACGTGGTGACCAACGTGTTTGACAAGTAACCCAATCTGCCGAGCAACCCAAGGTGAGTTCACACACTAAAAGCATGCGTCCCGCGGAGGGACACGAACAAACTACCAACTTTGGGAAAAACATTTTGGGACCCATTACTCCGGGGGAAACAGAATGGGTAATTACTATCTCCGGGGGAGATACGTTTGGATATTTTTTTATAAATCACAACTAGCCATGCTAAACGAAACTCTATCACCTTAAGTCCCTGCTTACAGTACCGATTAATCGTCGGGGGCGAACGGGTTATTAGTTGATAGCGCTATTAGGTTTGACAACCTCACACCGTGACCGGGGGGATCGGGCGTGAACTAGTAGACCTTGCAACATGGTCAATGACGATAGACATTGACTCGGGGCACGAATATTTATATTCCGTCAACAGTTTCGGTATCCACAGTTTAGTGAGCTTACAGATGGGGTAGCTCCCCACAACGTGATTATAAATGCTTTATCTAAACAACTTAAGTTTTTGGTAAACTAAAACTGGACAACTAGTGAACTCACTCAGCATTATTGTTGACCCCTTACTGCATGCTTTGCAGGTAACCATTGACGAAGGAGCTTGCTGCTTGGGAACGAGTAGTGTCTGTCCACCCTTGTGTTGGGTGTTACCTTTTGAACTATGAACTTGTTTAACTACTACCTTACTTATGCTTCCGCTACTTATTACTGTTTGAACTTGAAACCTTAAACTCTGAACTTGATATTTGCTAATCCTATGGATAGTAAGTATTACTTTTGTTATCAACTTAATTATTCAGTATAATTGGTGGCTGGATCCTGGTCAGTCACGCCCTCGAAGCGGGTGTTATCCGCAGGTGGATTTTGGGGGTGTGACAGATTGGTATCAGAGCCATTGGTTATAGTGAACTTGGTTTTAAAAAGGAGAAAAATCTTTTTGGAGAAAACCAGACTATAACCTGTGACTCGCGACGACACTACACTCCAAGTGCAAGGCTCAACACTTCTGACCACATAGCTCGGACCAGTGTTTACTTGTTTGCTTACCTTATGTTTCCTGTTATGCTATACGTACTAGTGTGCCTAAATTAGATAGATACACCTCTCTCTTCTATCTCATTCTCGCTACATTACGACATCACACTCATACTGTGTTTTCTGGTTATGAAGACAATGAGTGGACGCGGAAGAGGAAACATCAACATGACACAGGCTCAGTTCACTAACCTGCTCAACACAGTGGCTGCAGCTTTCGCAGCTCACCCTATAGGTAAGCTCGTTGTTTTAGGATGTTTAGATCCTACCGTCACATCGTCTTTTCGCCTCTAAGTCTATACGCTTCGCTTCTCACGACCAGGTCAGCATGCACCTGCGCAACCACCCGTGTGTACTTTCAAAACTTTCATGGATTGCAAGCCTCTCCCTTTCAACGGCACTGAGGGTGCCATAGGTCTTCTACATTGGATTGAGAAAGTTGAAGCTGTCTTTGCTGTCTGTGAGTGTCCCCCTGCAAATTGGGTGAAGTTTGCTACTGCTACGCTTGAAGGAAACGCGCTTTCTTGGTGGAAGGCGCAAATTCAGATGTTTGGTTTGGAAACTGCTAATGCTACTGCGTGGGAGGATTTCAAGGACATGATTAAGGAAGAATACTGTCACCGGGATGACATCCACAAGCTTGAGAATGAGTACTATGCGCTTAAGATGGTTGGGTCAGAGATTGAAACCTACACCAAACTGTCCAATGACTATGCTGCTCTTTGCCCAAATATGTCTCGACCTATGTATCGAAGAATCGAACTGTACATCAAGGGTTTGGCTCCAGAAATTCGAAGCCATGTAACTTCAGCCAACCACACTACCATTCAGCCGATTGTTCGACTTGCTCACAAACTTACTGATCAGGCCGTAGAAGAGGGCAGGTTGCCCAAAAGGATCAGTGCTACTGTCGGAAGTTCTAGTGACAACAAGCGTAAGTGGGAAGGAAATCAAAGCAAGGACGCTAACCCCACTCAGGCCCCAGCTCAGCAAAGGAAAACCGAAAGCAACAAGGGCACTCAACAACAGGGTGGCTATCGCGGTAACCACCCCAAGTGCAACAAGTGCAATCGACATCACAGCGGGCAGTGTGTGAAAGGTCAGTGTCAGCGATCTAACAAAATGGGGCATGAGGCCAAGGACTGTAGGAGTCCACGTCCCGTGGGGCAGAACCAGCAGCAACAACATCACGGGAATGCCAAGGGTTGTTTCCAGTGTGGAGCTGAGGGGCACTATAAGAAGAATTGCCCTGAACTGAACCAGAACCGCAACAACAATCAGGGAGCTGGAAACAACGATCAGAACAACAATGCTGGGAATGGTGCTAGAGGAAGAGCTTTTGTGATTGGAGCTGGAGAAGCAAGGAATGACCCCAATGTCGTGGCGGGTAAGTTCCTACTCGATGATCGTTATGTTTCTGTATTATTTGATTCTGGAGCCGATGCTAGTTATGTATCCCTACGTATTAGTAAGAAGCTTAAGCGTCCGCTTTCGTTACTAAGTTCTCTTCATATCGTCGAGTTAGCTAATGGTAGAAACATCGAGGCCTCACATGTTATCAAAGGCTGCAAACTAGAGTTGTCTGGTCAGACATTTAGTATCGATCTTTTCCCTGTTACTCTTGGAAGCTTCGACGTCGTTATTGGTATGGATTGGTTATCCAAACATCACGCTGAGATCCTCTGTCAAGAGAAAGCAGTTCGTATTCCCCGTCGTTATGGCAAACCCCTCATTGTACAAGGTGGCAAAGGCGGAGAAATCTCCGGCGTTATCTCTTTCTTGAAGGCCCAGAAGTGTTTACGAAAAGGGCACACCGCTATCTTAGCACTCGTCACCAACACGCAGGAAAAGGAAAAGAGGATTGAAGATTTTCCGGTAGTGCGAGACTACCCCGAGGTATTTCCTGAGGAGTTACCTGGACTCCCTCCCCACCGTCAGGTCGAATTCCAAATCGAGCTAGCTCCCGGAGCAGCGCCCATAGCTCGTGCACCTTACCGTCTAGCCCCCGCAGAATTGAAGGAACTCTCTACTCAACTACAGGAACTTTTGGATAAAGGGTTTATTCGCCCTAGTTCGTCACCCTGGGGAGCACCGGTACTCTTTGTTAAGAAGAAGGATGGCACGTTCCGAATGTGCATTGACTATCGTGAGTTGAACAAGGTTACCATCAAGAATCGTTACCCTCTCCCGCGAATCGATGACCTATTCGATCAATTGCAAGGATCAAGCTACTACTCTAAGATTGACCTGCGATCAGGCTACCATCAGCTAAGGGTCCGTAATGAAGACATCTCCAAAACTGCATTCAGAACTCGTTATGGTCATTATGAATTTCTCGTTATGCCTTTCGGAATGACTAACGCACCTGCAGTGTTCATGGACCTCATGAACAGAGTGTGCAAACCCTACCTCGACAAGTTTGTGATCGTGTTTATAGACGACATCTTGATCTACTCAAAAAGTCAAGAAGAGCATGAACAGCACCTACGCCTAATCCTCGAACTCCTTCGCAATGAGCAACTGTATGCCAAGTTCTCGAAATGCGACTTCTGGCTTCGGGAAGTCCATTTCCTGGGGCACGTGGTTAACAAGGATGGAATCCACGTCGACCCTGCAAAGATCGACTCTATAAAGAATTGGCCTACCCCTAAGACTCCGACCGAAGTCCGCCAATTTTTGGGACTGGCGGGATACTATCGAAGATTTATCATGGGATTCTCAAAGATCGCTCAGCCTCTCACGGCTCTTACTCAGAAGGGTATGGTTTATAAGTGGGGTGAAGCTCAGGAAACTGCATTTCAGACACTAAAGGATAATCTCTGTAGTGCTCCTATTCTCTCGTTGCCTGAAGGCACTGACGACTTTGTGGTTTACTGCGATGCATCCATCCATGGGCTCGGTTGTGTGCTAATGCAACGCGACAAAGTTATTTCTTACGCCTCTCGACAACTCAAGACGCACGAAAGGAACTACACTACGCATGACTTGGAGCTGGGAGCAGTGATCTTTACGCTTAAGATATGGAGACATTACCTGTACGGTACCAAGTGCACCATTTACACCGATCACAGGAGTCTCGAGCATATCTTCAAGCAAAAGGAATTAAACATGCGACAGCGTCGATGGGTCGAACTTCTGAATGATTATGAATGCGCCATCAAGTACCATCCGGGCAAGGCTAATGTCGTGGCAGACGCCCTCAGCCGAAAGGACACTATACCAAAGCGCGTGCGAGCATTGCAACTTACCATCCAGTCTAACCTCCCTACCCAGATTCGAAATGCTCAGATTGAAGCTCTGAAACCGGAAAACATCAGGGCTGAGTCCCTGCGAGGATCGAGACAACGACTAGAGCAAAAAGAAGACGGCGCCTACTATGTGGCAGGGCGCATTTGGGTCCCACTTTACGGAGACCTACGAGAACTGGTGATGGACGAAGCCCATAAGTCCCGTTATTCAGTACATCCTGGTTCAGATAAGATGTACCACGACTTAAGAACCACATACTGGTGGCCTGGCATGAAAGCCCACATAGCAGCCTACGTTGGCAAATGTTTGACCTGCGCAAGAGTCAAGATCGAGTATCAGAAACCAGCAGGCCTACTCCAGCAACCGGAAATCCCGAAGTGGAAATGGGAACAGATTTCCATGGATTTTGTTACAGGGCTACCTAGATCTCAACGCGGGAATGATACCATTTGGGTGATAGTAGATCGATTGACCAAGTCTGCCCACTTTCTGGCCATTAAGGAAACAGATAAGTTCTCTACCTTGGCAGAAATCTATTTAAAGGAAGTAGTCTCGAGGCACGGGGTGCCAACTTCTATTATTTCCGACCGAGACGCTCGTTTTACTTCCTAGTTGTGGCAAGCTATGCACAAATCCTTTGGCTCACGTTTGGACATGAGCACCGCTTACCACCCACAAACGGATGGGCAGTCTGAGCGCACCATCCAAACCCTGGAAGACATGCTTAGAGCATGCGTGATCGATTTTGGCAAGAACTGGGAGAAACATCTACCGCTGGTGGAATTCTCCTACAATAACAGCTACCACACTAGCATTCATGCGGCACCTTTTGAGGCATTGTACGGTCGTAAATGCCGATCACCTCTCTGCTGGGCGGAAGTCGGTGATAGTCAACTCACAGGCCCAGAACTGGTGGTAGATACAACGGAAAAGATTTCCCAGATAAGGCAACGCATGGCGGCAGCCCGTGACCGTCAGAAAAGCTACGCTGATAAGCGTAGGAAACCGTTAGAATTCCAGGTCGGGGACCGGGTTCTACTTAAAGTCTCACCCTGGAAGGGTGTGGTTCGTTTCGGTAAACGGGGCAAGCTGAACCCGCGATATGTTGGACCATTCGAAATTACCGAGAAAATCGGTAAGGTTGCTTATAGATTGAACCTGCCTGCAGAGCTGAGTGCAGTGCACAACGTTTTTCACGTGTCTAATCTGAAGAAGTGCCTGTCAGATGAAACACTCATAATTCCTTTCAAGGAACTAACCATTGATGAACAGCTACACTTTACTGAGGAACCGATTGAGATCACGGATCGAGAGATCAAAACCCTCAAACGTAGCCAGATACCTCTTGTGCGAGTTCGTTGGAACTCACGACGCGGCCCAGAGTTTACCTGGGAGCGGGAAGACCAGATGAAGTCCAAGTATCCCCAGTTATTCCCAAACGAAACCCCCAGCACTGAAGCTACAACTGAATTTCGGGACGAAATTCCAAACTAACGGGGGGATGATGTGACACCCCGTTGAAACACTCTAGCTTGACAGTGGCTGCTTCAACTTTCGGGACGAAAGTTCTTAAAACTTGGGGATAATGTGACACTCTAGGTTTTTCCGAACGAACACCTTGTAATATTTTGTGTATATATAATTATTAATAAATGGAAACGTGACTTTTACATGATATGTGTTGTATGTATGTAATATATATATATATATATATGTAGGAGAGCCGAGACCACGACCCGAGACCATGACTCGCAACCACCCGGTTGCGAGTGGGCCACTCGGTCTCGAGTGGGCCTTTGGGCCGTAACCGGCTTGGGCCGAAATCCCCTAAGCTTGTGTTGGAACCTTGTATATAATCCCAACCTCCTCCTCACTTCTCTCATTTGTTGCACAAACACACCCACACTTCTTCTATTTCTCTCCCACTAGAAAACCCCAAAACAACATTCCATCTCTTCCAACTTTCGGTTCAAGCTTGGAGCAAATCGGTAGGAATCTCGGACAAGATCATCACTCGGACACTTCATCTTCTCTCATTTTCTTCCTTTATTTCGGCTCATTCTTCTTCTTCTCAAACCGGTTAGTGTTCTATTTTGTGTATAGAAGTTATGTGTGATAAATGAACTAGAAAATGCTTGGTTAGAAACAAAATGCATAATTTTTAGGATGATTGTGAAGATTGACTATATGTGTAAACCCTTAGGTTTGAATGCTTGGTGACATGTTCAAAATGACTAACAAATGGTAGTCTAAGAATGATTATGGCTAAACATACTATGCTTCCCTTGTTCCTTGCAAAATGATGATGTTAAACTTAAGATTTCGGCTATATAATGTATGTTTCTTTGTTCTTGCATAATGATCTTGATGAAATATGTAAGTTTTGGTTCATAAAATGAATGGTTATGTTGGACATAAAAACCCTAGGATGTTGAATATGGATGAACTTGTTATAAACATGTTGAATAATGGTTGAGTATTTGAAAACCCTTGTGATTTGATCCATATTTGGTTGATAGACAGTTTGGGTAAGTTGTTAGTTAAACCCTATTGGTTGTTTCCTGATTTGGGGACTGGTGTTTTGTACCAACTAACCTGACTTAGTCTGCATCATCACGTGTACATGAAAGGGACGTATTACGACTCGCAACCGCACCATTGCGACTCGCAACCATGGCATGGCAACTCGAGACCACGTAGTTGCGACTCGCAACCATAGCATGACTACTCGAAACACACGATTGCGACTCGAGACTACGACGGTTGCGACTCGCAACCACAGCGTGATGACTCGAGACCACGCGGTTGCGACTCGCAACCACAACGTGACAAGCCGAGACCTCCTGGTTGCGACTCGAGACCGCCTGGTTGCGAGTGGACTGTCCATTTTGGTTATTGGGCCGATATGTGTAATGTGGGCTACCTGTTAACTGGATTATGTGTTGCTGTTTGACTGTGAAACTGTTAGGGCCGGCCCAATAACCCACCGTCTAATTATATGCATGATACGTGTTAGTTATATGTAAGTTTTTACGTGATTGCTTGTACACCAAACCTGACCTATACCGGTAACCATGTTAGGACGTGGTGACCAACGTGTTTGACAAGTAACCCAATCTGCCGAGCAACCCAAGGTGAGTTCACACACTAAAAGCATGCGTCCCGCGGAGGGACACGAACAAACTACCAACTTTGGGAAAAACATTTTGGGACCCATTACTCCGGGGGAAACAGAATGGGTAATTACTATCTCCGGGGGAGATACGTTTGGATATTTTTTTATAAATCACAACTAGCCATGCTAAACGAAACTCTATCACCTTAAGTCCCTGCTTACAGTACCGATTAATCGCCGGGGGCGAACGGGTTATTAGTTGATAGCGCTATTAGGTTTGACAACCTCACACCGTGACCGGGGGGATGGGGCGTGAACTAGTAGACCTTGCAACATGGTCAATGACGATAGACATTGACTCGGGGCACGAATATTTATATTCCGTCAAGAGTTTCGGTATCCACAGTTTAGTGAGCTTACAGATGGGGTAGCTCCCCACAACGTGATTATAAATGCTTTATCTAAACAACTTAAGTTTTTGGTAAACTAAAACTGGACAACTAGTGAACTCACTCAGCATTATTGTTGACCCCTTACTGCATGCTTTGCAGGTAACCATTGACGAAGGAGCTTGCTGCTTGGGAACGAGTAGTGTCTGTCCACCCTTGTGTTGGGTGTTACCTTTTGAACTATGAACTTGTTTAACTACTACCTTACTTATGCTTCCGCTACTTATTACTGTTTGAACTTGAAACCTTAAACTCTGAACTTGATATTTGCTAATCCTATGGATAGTAAGTATTACTTTTGTTATCAACTTAATTATTCAGTATAATTGGTGGCTGGATCCTGGTCAGTCACGCCCTCGAAGCGGGTGTTATCCGCAGGTGGATTTTGGGGGTGTGACATTGTCACTGGCAGTAAACCAGCTACTGTTAGGGAGGCTATCGACGTAGTCGCAACCCTAACTAACTCACAAGTCAGGAAAGGAAAACTTTTTCGCAAGGGTGATAAGAAACAACCTCACAAGGTTGCTTAAGAGGAACTTACGGAAGTGAAAGCCGAACCCTCCAAAAATTCTAAGAAGCGTAAAGCTTAAAATAATTTTTACAGTTATTGCACCAATTCCACTAAATTCAGTACCCGTTAGGGGATTTTATCATGGAAAACAACCTCTGTGCAATCGTTGCAACTATCATCACCAAGCTAACTCTCCATGCCGTTAGCGTACAATTTGTGGTCTTCTAGGCCATCTAGCTGTGACTTGTCGCATCCAAAACCAAGCAACCCCTACTCAAACTTGCACTCGCTACCCAGCTGGAGCATGTTTCAATTGCGGTGATCCAAATCATTTCAAACGAAAATTGCCCTAGGCTTGCTAATACTGGCTTAGCTCATGAACGCGCAATTAACGTTAATGAGGCTCAAGCTGATGACCAAGAAATTATGATCGTTTAAACCTTTAAATTTTTGTTTATCATCCAAAAATTATGAACATCTCTCAGTTATTTTTGTAATAACACATCAATTTTAAGAAGTTTTCCTTATTCTTGTTATTCTTATTCCATTTACAAATTCCAATATGATTATACGTTTGTGTAATATATAACCATATACCGACTTCGAGGATTCTATTCTTTACTAATATGAACTAAATCTCATAGTTTATCCTATTTGTGATCGCACACTAGTGCGTCCACACAATCTCTGCAAATACTATGAACTTGTTTATATGCAAAACACGTACTACAATTCATGCTTAGAGTGTAATGCATACTACCAATTTGGTTAGTTTGAAACAAATGATGCTAGTGTGAGACATGTGTTGCTTCGATTATGACTTGTTATTTAATACAAATGCTTTCTTTGACCAAATTATTTGTTTCCCCACTTAACAAGATGAGCTATATGGGCAATGCGATGACACGAATAATTATGGGTGGACACATAATTATGAAGTTCGATGCATGGAAATCATTGTAAGCCTTGTTAGGTATGGTGGCATAAAATCTAGAGTAATTAGGTAACGGGACGAGAATAATACAATAAGAACATGGTGGACACGCAGCTGGTACATCCTATATATAAATTTTCTTATTGTATTATCCATCGGAACTTTATTCAGATCACTTGAAGATTTTAGGTTATCTTGGACCCCTATGTGATTAGTTGTTTATTTGTGTGTGTATTCAGTGCAATATCCAAGATAAGTACATTTATTAACTCTAATCGAGCCGACCGGGAGTATATTATAGTGTTAAAGGTGATGACTTGTAACGCTATAGGTATGATGACCCGTCCCCTTTTGCATGAGATGCTCATGGTACATGGGATGTACCTCATGGGACGATAGAAACCGTGTTCATATGTAAACTTAGGCTTGAATGTACACCAATTGTTTGTTTAAGATTTACACTAATTACCTTTGTATAACATAATGCCATACAAAACAATTTTTATACACTTGACAACACCTATCAGATTCATAATGTGACAACTCGTATTTTCAAACCTTTTCTTCCTGTACTGATCTTTTCATGCTTCGTTGTACGTTGTAATTTGATGACTGTTATGCGAGTTATGTTATGTGAATAAAATAGTATGTGTTGGATGTATGTTTGAGCTACTTGAATGTTATAAGTGATTTAGTGTTTTAAATCCAACCGCACAATGCTCTCGGGTCGCACGCTCACTCACAGCCGCACACCCGTTGTTCTTTGATTGTTTTGTTCTCGGCCCAAATCCCCGTCACATGTGCCTTTGTTCATAGCCCAAATGCAACCCAAAGCTGGGCCTGCCCCGCATTGTATGCGCATACACACAAGGGTTTTTGTAGAGGAATGGACTCTTCACATCCATTTCAAAACACCTTCAAGTTTTTGTAAGATGCATACGCCAAAAAGATTCTAATAGCTTCTAATCTTGCAATAAGAGCAAAAACCTCTTCATAATCAATCCCTTCCTCTTTTCAAAAACTCTGAACTATCAATCTTGCCTTCTTCTTGATAACCACACCCCAATCATCCATCTTGTTGCAGAAAACCCATCTTGTGCCAATTGGATACTTGCCTTCTGGTAGATCAACTAGTTCCCACACTTTAAGCTTTCGAAACTGAGATAGTTCTTCCTATATAGCCTGCACCCAGCTGGAGTCTTGAATAGATTCTTCTATATCATTCGGTACGGATTGCGAAAGAAAAGCAGCGTACAATCCTTTGTCGATAACGTATGTATGTCCACGAGTTCGCAAGCAGTCTTCCACATGACCAATAACATTCTCAAGATGGTGATTCTGATTGGTCTTTTAACCTGTGTTGGTATGGGTTCAATTTTTTAGGGGTAGATTGGAGAAGTGTTCACCGACATAAATGATTAGTGGTCCGTCGTCCTGAATAGGTTCATCCACATTCGTATGTGAAGAAGAAGAATCATTTGAATAGGTTCATCCACATACGTATGTGAAGAAGAAGCATCATTTGAGGATGCATTTTCAGCCCAAGTGTCACCATTAACATCTTCAACGGGAAGGATTGGGTCAGCCAAAAAAAGGAGTGAAACGAGTGGTGAAAGGAGTGAGACCAATGTCTGATGAGTCAAACAATGGTTCGATTTGAGTGGCCTCTGCAGGTTCGGTTTCAAAAACGGTTCAAGAATGTTGAAGGTATTGAAAACAACATCTACATCATACAATCGGGAGAGCTGCCAGTGTTGGTGTAGTTTCCTTCTTGAAATTCGGCGTATTAAGTTGGATCAACATCTTCAGTACTTTCATGATCTGGGCCAAGATTATGATTCTCGCAAATAAGTGTGTTGAAAGTAGTGCAATCATTCATTTTGAAACGAGACAAAATATCATACACATACTTTGTCTGATGTATAAACATCCCATCCTTCTTCTAATCAACTTGTAATCCAAGAAAGTAGGATAGCTCACCCATAGCGCTCATTTCAAACTTGCTCTTCATTACCTGCTCGAACTCTTTACACATGTTTTCATCTGATGACCCAAAGATGATGTCATCCACGTATACCTATACCAGCAGAAAATCTTCCTTCTTTCTCTTAATGAACAGCGTACTGTCAATCTGACCTCTTTCAAAGCCATTCTTTATCAAATGTGTTGAAAGTGTCTCATACCACGCCCTGGGTGCTTGATGTAATCCATACAAAGCTTTATCAAGTTTGTACACACAATCTGGATAATCTGGATCAACGAACCCATCTGGTTATGAGACATACACCACTTGTTGGACTTTCTCGTAAAGAAATGCACTCTTCACGTCTAGTTGGTAAACTTTGAAGCCCTTGAATGATGCGAAGGCTAGGAACAACCGGACTACTTCCAACCTTGCCACTGGTCCAAACACCTCATTATAATCAATCCCTTGCTGTTGATTGAAACCTTTGAAAACCAATCGAGTCTTGTTACACGTTACTATCCCTCGATTATCTTTCTTTCACTTAAACACCCACTTAGTGCATATTTCATTTTCACCTTTAGGAAGGTCAACTAACTCCCAAACCTTCAACTTTGCAAACTGGGCCAATTCCTCTTGCATGGCTTCAACCCAAGAATTGTCTTTCAGTGCCATATGAATGTTCTTCGGCTCCTCTTGGGAAATAAAACAACTATACAAGCACTCGTTCACATTCCCAGTCTTCTCAATCGAAACAAATAAACCTGTATTCGCTGTTATGCTTCTCCTTGTCTGAACACCTGTTGTAGGATCTCTAAGTATCATGTCAACTGGATGATCTCTGTTTGCTCATGTAGTAGCAACGGTATCCACTTCTAGATTGTCACCCAGGTTTGATCCAATCTCCCCCTGAATATTCTGATTTGCAAACGGATTAATGAAATCCTCCCCTAAATAGGTTCAGACTCATTATCGCTCGAATCATAACAGAAGCACTTGAGGAAGTTTCTGGAGCATCTGACATAGAAACACTCGATCTAGGCATGAACTCGCCTTCATCGTCTTCACTGGTCACTGTTTGAATCAACTGAGAGTCATCTGCATTTGAAAGCACAGGAATATTAAATGATTCAAACACACTTTCATAATCATATAATATAGCAGGACCACTCGTTGATTGTTGAGGTTTGTATGTAGTAATTTCAACATTAAAAACAACCTCAATTTTACCAGTTTTTAGATTGAAAACCCTTTTATTCGATGTGCCATGTACGTAACCTAGAAAGTAGCCTTCATCAGCCACCTCACCGAATTTTTGTTTATCTTTGTTTCGCACAATGGTGCAGGGTAATCCAAATGGTTCAAAGCCTTTTAAGTTTGGTTTCTCGTTAAACATTAATTCATGACAAGTTTTGTTAAAACATTTAACGGTTAAAACTTTGTTTAGGACGTAGCAAGCTGTATTCACAGCTTCTCCCCAGAAAAGAACTGGAAGCTTTGAATCTGAAAGCATAGTCCTAGTGGCTTCAATCAACGTCCGGTTTTTCCTTTCAGCTACTCCATTCTGTTGAGGTGTATAAGTAGCAGAATATTGATGTTCTATTCCCTTGCGAAGATAATAGAGATCCAGAATCCGATTCTTAAACTCCGTGCCATTATCACTCCTTATCCTCTTGATCCTTGCTTCATGGACGTTCTCCAATTTTGTAAAAAGATCTATCAGCATCTCTGTTGTCTCATCTTTTGTACCTAAAAATAAAACCCATGAATACCATGAGTAATCGTCTGTGACAACTAAACAATAGTACTTTCCACCTATGCTCCTCGCGTTCACTGGACCAAATAAATCCATGTGAAGTAATTCATAAAGGGCATCTATGGTATTTACTGTTTTTGATTTGTGAGGTTTCTTATGTTGTTTTCCCTTTTGACGTGGAAGACATTTATCTTCCACATGAAACCTCTGCAATGGCACCCCTTTCACTAACTCATTTTTAATAATATAGTTCATTTTGCGAGAGTGAATATGGGCCATGCGTCTGTGCCACAACATTGACTCAGCCTCAGATGCTTTAGACAGTAAACACGCCACCACAGCAGAAGAATCCTTAGCACCCATGTCCATGACATAAGTGTCATTCCTTCTTGGCGCTCTCATCACTATCCAATCATCCGGAATCACCAAACCCGATTTCAACACGAATGCTTCAGTCTTGGTAAAATGGACAGAGTGACCCTTGTTGTAGACTTGTGACACGCTCATTAGATTGTGTTTAAGCTGCTCAACATAGTTCACTTTGTCCTGTGTGATCTTCCTATTGGTCACTTTTACTCGACCTGTAATCCTACCACCTTTAGCACCAGCAAAGTTCACATGCGCACCATCATAATTTTCAAACTCTGTCAACAATCTTGCATCCCCCGTCATGTGCTTGGAGCAGCCACTATCAACATACCATAAGTTGATAATCCTCCTTAGCAGCTCATGCACACACCAACCAAGAAATTAGTTAGATTGGGGGACCCTAGCCTTAATGGTCTTGGGTCGTCCAAATTCACCAACTACTGGAACATCCATCCAATATCCATTACTCCTAACAGGAGTCTTGGATCTCAGACCTGTTGATGGAATTTGATTTTTATTTCCACTAGGTCTATGGTCCTGAGGGTTCCTATATATGTTTGGACTATTTGACCTTTGAAAATTTTGATTTTGATATCTTGAGGTTTGATTCCAAGAAGCTTGATTGTTGTAATTTCTAAAGCCATTATTATAAAAAGTTCGACCACCATTATTTTGGTATCGATTTTGATATTGATCTTGACTTCTGAAATTACTTGAATTTCCATTAAAATTGTTCATTCTAGGTGAACTGCTTCTAGGTCTCTCATATCTGCCTGATGTAGATTCAGGCTGAAATCTTGGTTGATTTCTTTGAAACGAGGAACTTGTGGAGTTCCTTTTCAACCTTATCTACACCAACAACAACACCCTCTTGTTGCTTAGGAGCAGATTTCTTTGGAGAGTTGGACATTTTCTCCACATTATCACCACTCTTCTCTTGTGATTTCTCTCTTTTTTTTCTCACTAGCTTGTGCTTCAGTCTTTTTGTTAGGACAACAGCAAGCTACATGTCCCTTTGTGTGACACTTGAAGCACGATCTCTTTTTCGAAGACTTCTTAGCTGAAGTCTTTGAACTAGATCCCTCATTAGATGATGATGCCTTGGAAGGATTTTGTTCAGTTTGCTTAAATTCAGATTTTTCTATGTTCTTATTTTTTGCAAACTCTACATTTGATTCGTTTTCAATAACAGTGGTTTCGTTTTCATGTCACTTCCCTGAACAAAATTAACCTTTTTAACAAAAGTTTGATTTTTATTCTTAGAAGGTGAATTTTTCTTTTTCAAAACAGGTCCCTGTTATTTTCCTTCTTAGCATCATCACTTTCAGACTCATCACCTTGACTTGATGTGAAACTACTTGGTGATGTTGACATAAAGTCTATGAGCTCATCTTCATCAGGCAAGAAAGAATAGTCATGACTAAGAGGAGGTGGGACTTCATTAAAGCCCTTGAAGCCCACACTAGTCTTGTCATTATATTTCTTTAACCCACCCATCATGTGTTTCATTACAAAAGAAGAATCTCTGAATTGACTTAATTTCTTTTCCAATTCAACAATTTTTAGTTGTGCTTCTGACAACTCTTTGCATTTTTCCAGAAATATCTTTGGTTTTCTCACTCATCGTTGTGACAACCGGTGGTTTACGACCCTTAATTTCGAGATTAACAGGCGATTAACGTGATAATAAATATTGTTTAAGACGTAGATTAACTCATTTAGGCCCTTGGAGTGCCCAGGAACGTTATTCGGTTGTACAGTGCGTATGGTGATTTACGGAATGATCCGGTGAATATTAAGCGACAACGAAATGAAACCGTGCAAAATACTGACCACACCGACAATCAACGACGAAACTGACGCACCGGACTCGAATTTCGTCTCGATATTAATATATTATGATATATTTGATTTCGTTTTCGAATTTTAATCCTCGTAGTCGAAACCGGATCGAAAACCGGATTAAAAACGACAACGACACAATTTTTCGCGATTATTACCGTAACCGACGAACGGGCGTGCAAACAACGACTACCGACCGTATTTTATGTATTTTAATACTAAAATTTTATCTTTTGATGTTAAACGGAGTTCGGGTTTTGACAACGGGTCTCGTACGAATTACGGGCCACTTACACACGAGATGGGCTTGTGGGCCCTGGGCCCAAGCCCAAAACCCACAAGCCTAAACCTGCACATAATAGTGGTTTTCCTACAAAATCTGTACAAGATCTTATAAAATCACTATAAAATCTCTAATAAGATCTTTACATAATCTACAAGATTTAGAAAATCCATACCAGATTTGCAAACCAACACTAAATCTTACCAAGAGATTTTTGTTCTCAAAAGTGGACACATAGGATCTTACAAGATCTCTGCTAACCTCTATATAAAACCCATAACACCCCTTTTCCTTCAAACAAACCTACACACACAAACACAGGGAACTTATACAAAACCCATCTCAAATACTTCATCTTCTCTAATTAAATCCTACTACAAATAAGAATATCACCTTCATTCAACAATCAGACACACACACATTACAATTTTGCTCTCTCTCTCCGATAGATGTGCTCGGACTCTGGCCGGCAAGACTGGCAGAGCCGGTGGTGGTTCACGGCGGCGCCGCCGCCTCGGCGGCGGTGGAGGTGGTTTTCTGGCGCTGATCGATCCCCGACAAACACCCACACTCTGTTTTACCCCCCACCTCTCGTCGACATAAAGGACCACCACCACCACCACCACCGTGCGGTGGTGGTGAGCGACGACAGCGGAACCAGAAGACAAGATAGAGAGAAAGAGAGACCAGAACGGCAGGAGAGAGAGAAAGCCTCGGTCCGACTGTCGGAGTCACGGACCGGCGGTCCTTGTCTCGGACCGGCGGTTCTTGCTTCGATCCGTCAAGTTTCACGTTAATGATGATGATGTTGCTGTTAGGGTCGAAGAGGATGGAAGACGACGTAACGGACGGCGGCGGTGGGGTTTGGCAATGACAGATTGAGAGAGTCGGAGAGCCAACGTCACCGGCGACCAACGCCGTTCACGACGGTAGTAGCGGCGGCGGTTGATTCTGGTAAGATCTTGTCTCCCTATTCGCTTGTGTTCTTTTTCTGCTGTTGATCTTGAAGATGATTATGGTTGATGATGATCAGTTCACGTTTCGGGATATTTCGGGTCGCGGGTCACAGATGGGTTCGGGTTTTCAGGTTCAGTTTCACCTCAGATCAGGTTCGGTTAGCTCAACAGAGGTTCAGGTTAGATTTGGCTCGGTACGAGTCAACTCAGTCGGTTGGGGTCAGCCGGTTCAGGTCAATCGGCCAGATCAAGACGGTTCGGTTCGTGGTTCGGGTTGACTCGGTCAAACCGAGTCAACCCGGTCAACTCAGTCTCGGTCAACACAGTCAAAGGGTCAAGGACTCGACGCGAGATTTTGGTAAAGATTATCGGCGTGTTTAATATTTAAGTTATATTTTTAGTTAAAATTCTCACGTGACAACGAGCTCGAACCAGTGTGATTATAGTTTACATTGTTATATTTGACAAAATTATATATAATTTGATTGAATCATGAAAATATAACGACAACTGGAGTTGTCGGGGGGGTCCAAAAACAGAGGAAAACAAACATTCGGATTGAAGTAATCTTTTAGAAAATAAAAAACGAACATACAATTACTTTTGACGACACTAAACAACTTACGAAAGCTACAATACGGGAATTATTTGCAAACAATAAACATAGTAATTTTTAAAACTTCGAAAAATTCGGAACTTTTATAAAGTCAACGTAATGATGTATATTGTTTCAAATGTCGAATGATGATACGACTTCTCTTCATAAGAATAGATATTTTGTATTTACTTCAACAATCAAACGACACGACGATTGTTTTACTAAAATAAATATAGTTTATATATTTATTTGAAATGTTAATCGAGACGAATTCGTTTTATAAAAATAAATATAGCTTAAATATTTATTTTAAATATCATACAAAACGAATCCTTTTATAAATAAATATAGCTATATATTTATTTCCAACACAAGCAAATCGAATTCTTTTATAAAACAAATATATCCATATTTATTTTCAAACACGACAACTCGACAATTCTCTTATAAAATAAATATAACTTTTTATATTTATTTCAAGCGCCGAAACGACATATACGTATATTTTGGCAAATATATACGAGACGTAATATATATAATAAAAGTTTATTATATATTACTTTCATAACGAATACTTCTAAATGCAGAAACGACTTCTCGGGTCGACAAGCGACCTTAACTATATATTTATATATTTGATATAAATATTTATTTACTTTCAAATATCTCGAGACGTCTAACGCAATGATAACGATATATTTATATATTTTTATGTAAATATTTATTTATTTTTAAATCTTTCAAGGAATAAGTCTTCCCGAGACTTACTAGTTTTACCGACGATAAGCGAGACTTAACAAGTATAACATAATCGTTACTATTAAGTTATCATCTTACCGTCGAATCGTTCGACTAACGATTTGGTAGAGCTCGGTGACACGTAGTTTAGTTACTGCGCCTATTTAGAAACTTGTTAGATATTCCGTGTTAGGAATATTGTAGAATGCACACTAGCGAGTCTCGTCTTGGAAACGACTTCACGAAGTCGTAATTAGCTAGCTTCACAGAAGGCAATTCAGGTGAGTTCATAACCCCAACTTTTTACGGTTTTACATTTTTGTAAATGTTTTCGAGGTGGAAAGACATGCACGATTTTCAGAAACATACAAAGTTTTCGATAAACAAAGACTGTATATTTTTAGACAAAGCACGTTTTGCAAGAACATACAAAGTTTTGAACAAACGCAAAACTCGTATTTCTAAATCATATTACGAATGGATTTCGAGGAACTCAAATGATTTACGAAAGGTTTATACTAAACATACCGGTTTTTACAAAACAAATGCGTGTTTTCGTAATGTGAATGATTTTCATAACTAGGGACGGGTCGTCTGGGGATAATATATGGAGACTAGGGAGTTGGCCTTAGAGGTTGGGAGGTTCAGCCTTAGTGGCTTGGGAGGTTCAGCCTTAGAGGCTAGGGAGGTTCAGCCTTAGAGGCTGGGGTGAAATACATGCGACAAATATTACAGACATTACTTACATGGTATGATTAGCTTAAGGAGGGTTTATACTACTTAGATCATGTGAGTGGGTAGGTAGAACTTAAGGCCATTAATCCTCGTTGTAGGACCAAGGGTCATGAGTGATAGATCTATTTGGGTGTAGCGAGCCCCACTCCTGAGTCCGCTGAGTGGACCATGAGGTGACTATGAGCCCGACGCACAAATCTGCTAGGTTTGAGTCTTCCTGCATCACTTCACACATATCAATGGCTTTGCAAACCATTGGTGATCTCTTTTTCCTTATTGCTACATACCAGGGACATACATACTTACAAAAATACCTGGTTTTTACAAATTACATACCATATTTCTTATAAATTCAAAGCACAGGATTATGCGGGCATGGAGTCAAAGTCAGGGTGGGCATTGACGGTTATACAAATTTTACAAATACGAGAGTTTACAAATACATGGTTTTACGAACATAATGCGTTACAAATACAGAGTTTCCATATAACTTTGCAAGAAAATGATTTCTAAATTCGTTTTCTCAATATTATATCACAAACCGGTTATTCAAAAGATTTATCTTAAATCTTTTACAAACAAACTATGAACTCGCTCAACTTTATGTTGACTATTTCGCATGTTTCTTTCTCAGGTTGCTTTTCAAAGTCAAGGCACGGTTGGAATAAGAGAACCATTGGAGATACGAGTACTTAGTGGGCGTTCAATTTCTAGAAGTCTTAGCTTATTTTGCTTCCGCTGTGCAATGAAGATACCAGTCAAAGTCACGCCAGCTCTGATAATTTCGGGGTGTGACAATCGTATCATGAGCTAAGTCTATAATTTGAAGTTTTTCATTTAATTTGCAGGTTAAAGCTTCAACTTCAGTTTCATAAACTTTTATCTTCTTCAAATATAAAGACTCGTTTCTTTTAACAAAAAAGTTTGATTCTTTAATGTTAGACATCTCATTCACCAGACTTTGGTTTTGTCTTGACAACCTGTCAACCTCACCCAGTAATTCACGACATCTTAAACAAACAGAATTAGAACTTACCTCTCCAGTTTGTTTGTCTAAGTTAGCCATGAGAGTCGCAAACTCAGCTACCTTCTTTCTATATGTAGCATCCTTCTCTTCAGCATCCTGTTCATCATCAGACTTTAGCTTTTCTTCGTCAGCTTCAGTAGTCTGATCATTTGTAACCACTTCAGCTTCAGTCACCTTGTCAACATCACCATCCACTGTTGCTTCAGCATCCTCAACTTTAGCTTCAGCATCATCAACTTGTACAATCTCTGCCATGAATGCCTGAGTGACATTCTCATCAGCTTCTAGATGAACACTCCAATCATATGACCCCTCTCGTGTAGTAGAGATCAAAGCTTTTGAGCCATAGTTGTTTGATGCATTTCTGTTATTTGAACTTTGACCCGAAGACTCTGACTTTGGTCTTTGGCATTCTCTAGCAAAGTGTCCATAACTTTGACAGTTGAAACACCGAACCTTGGTCTTGTCAAAACCAACAGTCTTCCCCACGAACTTCCTTCCTGTTCTATTCATAAACCTCTTCACTTTCCTGGAAATCATGGCCATTTGCCACTGTAGATCCATCTCTTCTAAGTCATCAGGGTCAACCTGATCATAATCTTCATCAAAAGTAGCTTGATCAGATATCTTCCCCTGAATGTAATTCTCGTAGTAGGCAATGAATGAGGGGAGCAATGTTAGATGTTCTTCAGCAGCTTTCACACTCATAGGCATAGATTTAGTATTGCTACTTTGATTTGAAGCTGATGTTCTTTTAGCACCTGTAGATCCTCCTGAAGCAACTATGAAACACACATCACCATCTTCATTCATAGTAACCTGCTCATTCTCACATGACAAAAACGTAGTAGCAGAGTCGTTAGAAGCGTTGTGAGACGAAGAAGATGAAAGTCCATTGTAAATCCCTGGATCTTGAACCTGATCATATCCAGTTTCCTTTTTCTTCATATTGAACTCATAAGCTCTTAGCTTACCAACCACTTCTTCAAGTTCCTTTGTCTCATAATCTGCTTCTCCCTTGATCATGAGAGTGTAGATATCCCATTTAGCAGGTAAAGCGTCAAGCAGCTTGTCATTTTTCTCTATGTCAGAATAACTATCCATATCATAATTGTCCATTTCTAACATCAGATGGTAGTATCGAGTGATGATATCCTCAAGTAATTCATTTCTCATATACTTGAATACCGCAAACTGCTTCTTCAGTAGATCAACTTTGTTCTTTTTGACATCTGCATTTCCCTCATATCTTTTCTCTAATGCATCCCACATTTCCCTTGAAGTAGTGTACTTCTTAAAGGTATGCTTGATGCCATCTGGTAAGGACATTTTGATTGCAGCCAAGGCTCTCTTTTCAGCCTCATACATCTTTTTATCAGCATCTTGCATGTTAACGTAGGCTGTGACACGTTGTCTGTCATCATAATCGTGTGTTGGGTTTGTGTACCAATCTACAATACAGATCCACATGCGTGTGTCCTGATATTCAAGGAAAGATTGAAACCTGTCCTTCCATGTCAGATAATTCTCCACCTTCATCATCTTAGGCGGTTTGTTGGTTGTGCCAACCTCGTGCTCCATTCTCAAAAGTTCGTTCAAATTAGACATGTTCGACATTTTAACGTAACAGACTGGTAAAACCATATAAAAAGTGTCCGAAAACTGTGATTACCAAATTACACTGTTTGAATCGCCTCGAAAAAACGAATCCAATGATATATAATGTCGAAAACGTTTTTTCGGGATTTTCGTGGAGTCCAACGGTGCAAACGGTTTGCTGAGATGAGCTACAGATCGTTTTCTATTTTCAAAAACGTTAAATACTCTATACGCAACCAATTACTCCAACAAAATAAATACTCCACTTTTTTTTAATTCCTCCAGCAAATACTCCACTTAGCCAAATAAATATGATGGGTCAAGAAGGTGGTTCAATTACGCTGTTCAACTATGCTGATCAAATACGCTTGTCTATTATGCCGCCTAGTCAAATATTCCAGTTAATTTCGCTGGTTGTTAAATTCTCCCGTTAATTTCGCTGATTAAATACGTTGGCCAACAGTTCAGTATTATGACGACTAGTAATGTCGTCGATCATCGTGATAATGTCGCTGAGGACAATTAACACGGTTACCAAAGTCGCCTTTGGATTTAAATGCGCCGATCACACAAATACGCAGGTTAGATAACTATGCCAGACAGTCAAATTCGCAGGTCAATCAGCAAATCCACCAGAACAACTTGTTCAGCACGTCAGGTAAAAATCCATCGGTAATCACTCAAAAACTAGTCTTTTCAAAATTTGAAAAGATCCTATCTCTTCTCCAACAGAATCCTGCAAAATCAAACACCCAAATTCAATAAAATTTTGACAAAATTCTAAAGAACTCAATAAAGATCACAAAGAACAAATCTTCGAATCTTCAAGTTTTTCCAGCTATCAACCAAAACTATCCCGAAATCCTGCAAATCAGCAAAACTAACAACGCAGTAAGATCAAAACAAACACAAATTCGCATAAATTGTATCCAAAATTTTCAAAATCCTAATTTTTCAGTTTCAAAAATTTTCAGTTTCTTCAGCAACCAATTCTGAACCAAGCCTCTTCAAGAGCCTAATGCTCTGATACCAGTTATAGGTCCCCTGGTTTGTATGGATCGTCACAGAATTGTCAATCCAACCTAGAGTGCGGAATCCTCTAGATCAGATTAGCACAGAAACGAGTAGAAAACAGAATTCCTATTAAACCCGATCTTTATTGATTATCAATCACAAGAATTACAATCAATCAAGATCACAAATTCGTCCAAGCCTTGATGCCTTCATGAATTCCTCTCTAAAACTGTTTTGGCTGATTAACCTAAACCATAATGCAAAGCCTTGTTTATATAACACAAGGTTGCAACTTGGGCTAGGTTGAAACCTCATGGACTGCGAATGGGTCTAAGCCCAATTCGTCCCATACACCCAATATGTGTGGGTTTGGTTAGCCCAAACATTACAACTAACTATTATAAAGATAAACCCGCTAACCATTTATCGTTTTACCAATTACAAGATATCCAAAGACCAAATCTAAGCTGTTGTCACAAATATGCACCAACACTTCGCCACTTTCTGAAGTTGTTGTGGTTAAGTCCTCACTACAGCTTTCTTTGTTTGACTCCTTGTCATACTTTGACATAGCTGTATGAGATGGAACAAATTCTGGAATTTCCTTAGTGAGGAACTTTCTAAATATGTTTTGTTTCAACTCTGGAACAAATACAGGAGGTTCACGCACAAAAGTAGATTCCAAATCAAAACATTCGACCACTACATTCTCATGGTCACGGGTCATAGGTTTAGGCACATGCCTGATACAGTCATCCCAAATATTTAAGCTAGGTTTAATACAGTCGTCCGTCCTAGTTAAATTATTACATTCATCTCAAATAAAAGTCTTGTTGTTTTACCACAGTTCCAGGCGAACTAGTTAATAGTAGTATAACTGTCGCCTGAATACCTTATTCCTATTTTCGTGCCACCACATTCCTCATCGCACACATCCTCCTCATGCTCAATCACATCTGCATTGCTTTCAGCAACGTTGGTAATTTTATCATTTTCACAATTGACATTTTGAGCAATTAAATCATCTTTATCGATTAGATCGTTATCCAAATGAGGAGTGGGCATGGGTACATATTTTTTGCTGTGAGGAGGAGGAAAGATTTCTTTTTATTTCGCTTATCTTTGTACCCAATACCATCCTTCATGTATGATGGTCGTTGGCAATTTTTTATGTCAACCAGTGCCTTTCTACTGACATTCCACTTATCAATTATGATTTGCAATTTATTGTTTTCATTTTTAGATTTCTCTAGTTTTTCAGTTAAATCATTTATGATGAAATCGTTTTTGAAAACAAACTCTTTTAAAGTTCGCACTTCAGCCAAAGTTGAGTTAAACTTTCTCTGATCTGCTGCTTTATTTTGTTTTAGTTCTTTATTAAATTGCAAAACTCTTTCATTTTCTCTGATTAGGTCACAGTTAAAGGATTTATAATGAGCCACGACACTGACACACGGTTGTGAGCATAGTTTGATTTTGAATTCATAGGGACTGTTGTTTACTAAGTCCTTTTCTTCTTTCTCTTTGTCGGACTCAACTTTCATTGGTGCTTCAGGAACCTGTTCCTTCTCTTTCTCGACACTGTTGCTTGCTTCTTGAGACTTCTCCTTTGTCTCAGCTTTTCCATCCTCTTCTTTTCCTTTGTCAGCTGCAGGCTTGGTCGTGTTGACGATGCTTTTCAGTCCTTTATCAATAGATTTATCTCCCTTGGGAATACATGCATTTTTCTTACCGAGAAAGTTTGATGGACGTGGAGCCGATCCAATTGAGATCTTTGCCATGAGAGCTCTGTTAACTTCATCTTTTTCTTTAGCAATCTCCTCAGCCCAATCATAGTCTTCCACTACCAAAGCCTTTATAGTGTTAGGAGCAGCATTGTCATTTCCTTCAATAGCAATTGACCTTCTAGCTGGAGTAGTTTCAATGTTTTCATTTTTTGAGAAGTGGACAGTCTCTTTTGACGTGCCCTAGGTTCTTGCAGTTGTGGCACTGAAGCTTGGATTTGTCAAAACCAGCCCTCCCAAGTGACAACCTTTTTCCCGTTTGTCTTGGAACTTCTTCAGCCTTAGAGTGATCATTGCCATCTGCCACTTCAAGTCCATTTCCTCCATATCATCTGGATCAACTTGATACATGTCTTCAACAGTAAAAACGTCTCGTTTCAGCTCTCCTGACATAAGTCCTTCATAGCTGCTCAGAAAAGTGTTAAACAGAGCAACATGTCCAGTATAGATCTTGAGAGCTTGAGCGTCACCGATCACAGTAGCTTTCTCATTAGACTGTGGAGCCTTTGTAGAGTTTGCGGAAACATTGAAGTAAGATGCATTTGCAGCTTATGAATTTGATCGCCTGAGATTATGGGGGCAAGGAATGCCGTGTTCTTGGGAGCAGCAGCTGATTGGACAGATTTCTGAGAGTATCCGACTTGATTCCTTTCTCATTTGGTGGCATCCATTTCAAAGGATTTCACAGCGCTGATCAGATCTGAGAGCGTGACAGGATTTAGACTGTTCAAGAAGTCTCGTTTGATCATCATACATTGCAAGCTCCATTCTTTTGGAAGAGAATTGAAAAGCTTCTTGACTGCAGCACGGTTAGTAACGGGGTTACCAGCCTTCTTCATTTTCATCATCATGTTCAAGAATCTACTAATGTGGTCTGATAGACTTTCTCCGCGAACGCTTCCAAACATATCATATTCTTTCTAAACCATGTCTCTCTTATTCTGAATCATTTCCTCGTTGCCTTCATAGTAGTCAATCAAGGCCAACCAGAGTTCATTTGCCGTAGTGTATTCTTCGAATATGTTGCAGTCATCAGTTGATAAGGCCATTGTCAGGTCAGCATGAGCCTGGTGGTTACGTTGGATCAATGCCTTATCTTCATCGGTAAAGGTCAGTGGATCATTGTTGATTACATGAATATCATCACGAACTGTCATTGGGACATGAGGTCTGACAATAACAGAGATCCATTGAGTATAGTCCGTATACTCAAAGAATGATTTGATTCGGTTCTTCAAACAATCGAAATCGGCTGATCCTTTCAACTTTGGAGGTCGGGTTGCGGTTCTAGTTTCAAGTTCAGCTTGTGCAATTGGGTTTAGTTTATTAAGTGACATTTTGATTCGGTTTTAAGTCAATTTGCTAACAGCAAGTTAATTACGCAGGTTAAACAAGGACTAGGCACAAATACGCTGTTAATTATGCTAAAATGTGTTACTGGGCTTAAATATGTTGTTAATTACGCAGGTTAATCAGTTCTTAGTCCAACCAGTCAAATACGCTCGAGTTCATTTACGCTAGTTTGAGTCATTATTTTCTTGGACCGGCGAAAATAATAATTACGTGGATAGACCAGACACACATAAAGACTATGGCTAAATTCGCCGAACACCGTGATAAAATCGCAAGAGATTTATACCACTGACTCCGAAGTCTCCTTCGGATAAATACGCAATATCACTTAAATACGCAGGACTTATGGTCAGCATAGATGTATCTACGTTGTCTTCAAAGATATCTACGCAACCTTCAAGAATAAATATGCTAGAAGGGTTTAAATACGAACAAAAGCCCTCTAATCACACCAAAATAGCCCAAGAACCATGGTATTTGTATCAAAATGACCCAAATGCAAACCTAAACACTGACTAACAACAACCTTATCATTAAACACACCAAATCAAGCCATTTGCACCAAGGACTTTTGAAAAACTTTGAAAACCTTCAAAAACCCTCAAAACCTTGAAAATCTTAACAAATATCAGTCAATCAAGAGCACAAAGGCTTTGAGACTAAATTGTCAGTCCCAAATCAGCTTTGGATCACAGTGATAATGATTGACAACCACACAAACACCTATTGATAAGGTGTTTGAGTGATAAAAATAAGAAAAACAAGTAGAAGATGAAGAATCTTGACCAAGGATGAATCAACCAATGTTGATTAGGATTCCCATAATGTATAACACAATCAATGAGCCTGTATAACACAATCAAAGAGCCTGGATATCGGATTTACACACTTGAATAACACAAAAACCACCTTGGTCCAAGAAACTTGGAATACTAAGATACGATGCACTGATTACATAACATCTGATTACCCAGTGTAATTATAATTATGCTGGGAACCTAAATACGCCACACATGATGGGACACATTGCAAAATGTTCACTTTTGGCCCCTTCACACTACCAAACTATTACAAACAAGCCCTAAACTATTCAACTCAAGTACCAACGGTCTCAAAACGTTCTAACAATAAGTCAATTTGCTTGACTTTTGGCTCATAACTATCTAAATAAATGACATAGCTTAGGAGAGACACTTGTGTTTGAAAGAAGTATTAGAACTCAGGAATGGAAGCTTCAAGTGGAGAAACAAGCTTCAAAAGTGTTTTTAAGTAGAAAGAAAATAATGTTGTGAAGAATGGAATGGCTTTCAAGCCTATTTATTCTAACCCATGAGTGATGAGAGCTTGACAAGTGTTTGATTAGGTGTTAAGGAATTCCTTAGTGTCCATACAAGTGTTTAAACTAGATTGAATATGGCATAGTTGCTGAAATGTGGCATCATTTGTAGCAAACAGTTGTTGCCATCATCAAAACTATTGTTTGGGACCCCTTAGGGATCGTAAGGGCCTAGCCTTGCGGTCCCCAAGACTGTCTGGCGGGCAGATTTTTGTTTTTTAACAGTTTCGCCCTTGGACTTGTATTATCTTTTTTTTTTGCCACATTAACCCTCCTAACTCATTGTTTAGGTCATGTAAAGGGTAGTAAGGCATATGTCATTTGGATTTTTTTATGGAAATATTGTGATATTGTCTTGCTTGATCGTACGATTATGAAACTCGTAAATAAAATAGAGAACTTTATAAAACACGGAAACAATAGAAAGTTTATAATCTTTGCAATCTTGAAACGTTACATTTTCAAGAAGAGTTAATTGCGTTTTTCGTCTTTGTGGTTAGTCAAAGATTACTATTTCAGTCCATTAGTTTAAAGATTGTCAAAACAATCCATGTGGTTTCACTTTCGTAACTATTATAGTCCACCCACACTAACGCCATACAGTTATTCTGTTAGTATAAATACGTTTTTTTACTTTCGAACCTTCAACTTCACTAAAATACGTGTTTAGCCCCTACTTTTCAAAAAGTTTTATTTTTATTGGTTAATTTTGTTTATATGCGTGTTTAGTCCCCCTACTATAACTTTAGTAGTGTACACGTTTAATCCTTCTACTTTTAATAAAATTGTCAACGAAATCGAAGTACAGTTTGACTTGACCGTTAGACAAAAGCCATTTTTAAGTGTCTACGAGCACCACATGCACAAGATTTTCTTCTTGCTATACCTATAGATGGGTTAGGCCAGTATATGTCACCAGTGGAGTACTGTACTATCCTTAAGTATCGCCTCATGATTCCTTTATTCCCAGTTGATGAGGTATGCCTTGTTTGTCATAAGGCGTGTTTGGATTCTTTTGGGGGAGCATGAAGTTCATTGTAGAGAGCTCCCGGTGTTCAAATACTGATATGATTTGGTTAGGAATGTCCTTTTTGACATTTTCAGGCACGCTGGTATTTCTGCTAAGAAAGAGGCACCCGTTAATTTCTTAACAGACCCGTTGGAAAGGAGATCTACCCTTCGACCAGCCGACATTCTGGTCTTCGGATGGGTAGCAGGAAAACATGCCTGTGTGGATCTAACAGGGGTTTCCCCGCAGGTGGGCTTAGGGGGTAGTGCTTTCACAGTGGGTGAGGCTGTTAAAGGCTACTTCGGGTAAAGTGACCAAACATGAGAAAGCGTGCCTTGATAACCAGCACGTGTTTATCCCATTTGCTTCTGATACTTTTGGTTTTCTGGCCCCAGAGGCTGTGGACCTACTTAGTCGAGTTCAAAGGGTCATGCATAGTAATGTTTTGACCCCGAGATCTACAGACGTAGTTTTTAAAAGACTTAGTTTTGATATTAAAAAAGGGGGTAGCGGCACAGCTTGTTGCCTGTTTACCAACTATCTTGATATAAATTCATAACAGGACTCTACATTTACGTATGCTATCAAATCACAATTACTGAAAACCTTCAACTTTGCTAATATACATGTTTAGCCCCCGTGCTTTTCAAAAAAGTTTTATTTTTATTGGTTAACTTTGTTTATATACGTGTTTTGTCCCCCTGCTATAACTTTAGTAGTGTACATGTTTGATCCTTCTCCTTTTTTTTTCTTTTAGTGATTCATTTTGGCTTTTTGTATCTTGCTTTTAAACCTTCAACTTTGCTAATATACGTTTAGCCCCTCTGTATTTAAAAAAGCGTCATTTTTATTGATTAGCTTTGTTCATATGCGTGTTTGGTGCCTTTGCTTTAACTTTGGTTATGTACATGTTTATTCTGTCGACTTTTTTTTTAGTATTTCATCTTTTAACATGTTCCCCTTGCTACTGACGAACCAACTCAGGGGAATAGTGACCGTTTGCTATTGCTGGATAAACGCTATTAATTGTATATACTACATTTGTATGAGGGGGAATAGTGCCAAGAGCAACCTGACACCCCCTTATTGGTCGTGGCTTTTTGTATTTTACTTTTGAACCTTCAACTTCACTGAAATACGTGTTTAGGCCCCTGCTTTTCAAAAAGTATTCTTTTTATTGGTTAACTATGTTTATATGCGTGTTAAGTCACTCTTCTATAACTTTAGTATTGTACATGTGTAACACCCCATGTTTCGAAAGTCAAAGTCAAGATTGAAGTCAAAGGGAGAAAAGATTGCTAATTGCAATCTGTCTCTCCTTGTTCAATTCCTGTTTTGACTTCTTTGACTTGTAGTTAGTCTATTTTGTGTTTTACGTTAGTTGTATTATGTGGAGTAATCAGTTAAAATCACAGTAATCGAACCTTTACGACTGTGAATAATAGGAAGTAACAATGCGATAAAGTTCACTAAACGCTAATCAATCTAATCTAATCAACATCGCGCTCGTAAACTCGAATTTCGCATTTTGGTGTTTATATTACGTGTGTGTGTGCCTTATGTGTTACTTGTGCATGTTTATTTATGTAATGTGTAGTGATCAATCGAACTCAATCGCAATCAAATCGCAATCGCAAAAAGAATACGAATTAAGGATGATTGTATGTTGATATAGTACGATAGTTAGTGGAGAAGGGATAGTGCAAGATATGAGTAGTTGGGATTAAAAGTAATTTGACTAGGAAACTCTATCGCATCACAACGCTCGCAATCGAAATCGAAACAGCAAAACTCGTCGCACCAAACACTCGAAACAGGCGACCGATCGATCAGGCCACCAGCCGATCGACCAGCCGTCCGTTCGGACTATCTTCCGATCGGACAGGCTGTCCGATCGATCTGCTGACCGATCGGCCAGCCCCTTTCCTCATTTGGAATCCTATAAATACCCATATCACTTTCACACTTTCCATTTCTGGAAACTCTTTGACCGAACCGCACGCACTCCTCACCTTTTCTCAGATTTCTCTCGATTCAGGTATGATCTCGACCTAAATCTTGTACTTTCTTGATCTACACGCACTCCTACACCTTTCTATCTTTTGAATCTTAATGTTTAACCGTGAAATCACCAAGATTCAAGGTGTTCTAGGATGACGTCATCATGTGTTCTTGAAGAACATCATGTTTTGGCCTCAATCCACCAAGAACAACTTAGATCTAACCGATTTCCACATAAACAAACAAAGATCTCTAGTAGATCTAAACATTTTCACAAAAGAAAGGATTGAAAGATGGTTTTCCAACTTTCTTTCAACTCTTTTACACTCAATGCACTCAAAACCGGTGGAATCGGACCTTGTGTCTACATCCTACTCATTCTTGTGGTTGTGTGACTCAAGATCTGGATTCTAGCCATGAGGTTTACCGATTTCGGGTTAAACATGGAACACCGTCACAAAAAGTTAACTGACCGGATCTGGGTGATTCCTGTCCGATCAGGAGCACCAAGTAGTGACGAGGTTACTGTTGTTTTACACGTTATCAAAATGCCTCGATAAAACGACAAACAATCAAAGACAACCAAGTGTGAGACGAACAGGACGACCAGGACGAGGTGCCGTCCGATCGAACTGCTGTCCGAACGGACAGCCACCCGATCGACCGGTCAGCCGAACGGCTTGCACCTTGGGTCCCACACTTAATCACTTTTTCTAATCTTTGAAGTTTGAGTATTGAACGAACTGCTGACCGATCGGACTACCATCCGATCGGATTACTCTTCGGATCATGAGATACTTAGGCTTTAACACTTAATCGATTTTTCAAGATGTTCAATGCACTAGGAATGCCACCCGATCGAACTGTTGTCCGATCGAGTGACATTTTGCTGTGAACTTGTTCTCACTGAAGTGCCCAGCCGATCGGGTTGCCGGCCGATCGAACGAACGTCCGATCGACCGACCTGAAAGGTAGAAGCACTTCAATGTTTTCAAATACTACAACAAAAACTTCAAAAGTCAAACCATCATACACAAACACATCCTTCCTAAAGGAAGAAACAATCCACTCGAATGACCATCCGATCGGACAGCCGTCTGAACGGATTGTCACTCACCCGACCAGCTGTCCGATCGGACTGCCGATCGATCGACCAGCTGTCCGACCCACCAGCACTTGTTTTCGTTTTACGCGTCACTTATCGTTATGCTATCAAACTATTCAGGCTAACCTTACTCTCAAGCGCTCCCTTCAATCCATTCAACCGTTGTGAGTATACTCAATCCCTTTTTGCTTTAAGCACTTTTGGGTGTTACATACGTTACTTATACAAAATCACATCGAACACACTACGCAATATTTTAAACGCTAACCGTTACCGCATGTATTACGTGACTTAATGAATGCTTGTTTGTTATGTTTACACATGGAATGTTGTTTACCTGCCTTAACGACGATAGTACTATAGTTTGGACTCGGCACCCGTTCACTCGGGGGCTGTTAAGGACAATTACTTACATGGATTACAATGGTGATCATGTATTGCGAACTGCCTTGGGCAGTCAACCCGCAGTCATTGGTATCGATAGATTCATGTCGATAACTAACATGCTTCGTTTTCCTCTGTGTACGTGCTGGTTATGCGTAAACTATTTTGAACTCTATATGCTATTATCAAACTTGTATACTCGCCTTTACACTATGTGTATTGACTTTTATCTCAACGTATGTGACAGGTAATTAGGATGCTTATCTCTAGGAAAGCGAGGCTATAATAAGTTTCTAGAGTCCAACAAATAGTTGTCTGTATTAATGTAATCAAGAGTCTCTAGACAATTGGGCTATTTGAAAATATGAGTTGTCGGAATAGAACTATTTGCCTAGATTTTGTCTGTAATAATTTGTTTACCTTTTGAGACATGGTATGGGACATGTTACTTTAAATTGATTGGTAATGATAATTGTTATGGAAACTTCTGGACAATCTGTTTCACTCAGTGCCGCGCCCGGATGATTCTTCCATCGGTTGGGGTGTGACAGATTGGTATCAGAGCCATAACTATAGGGAATTAGGCTAGACTCGACCTAGTCCGGGTCGATGTCTTAGAGACCTAGTCTATAGTTAGGACCCAATAGACCGACTCGTGCATGTCCAGCAGGGATTACGTATGAGCTTACTGCTATTCTTCGCCATTCTCGCCTATACTACACTATCACTGCACTCAAATTTTCGAATGAAGTCAAGCGATTAAGTCATGATTAGGTGTGAAAACCGCAAACTCTCGACTAAAAAATCTGCTTGACCAACCCGCATTTTACTTATAAATGGGGAGAATTATACCAAACCAGGAGTGAAATCCATATTTTGATGAATAATCTCCTCTATTTTATCAAAATCAAAGGGAAGTTGTCAAGCCAGGGGTGAAACCCTAACCTTGACGACTTATCCATGGTTTTACAAAACTCTCACCAAAGTCTCGACGGACTCCAACGACCTGAACTCACAGTGCGGCTAGAGGGATGTGCGTCGGATGCCCAAGAATTGAGGCAGAAGCCCTATCCTGAAAGACAAAATGTGTACGACAGGTCCTTGAGAATAGTCGAATCACTTTGGGTAGCCAATGTCTAATAGCCGTAGACGATCCACTTCTCGATTTTTATGTGTTTCAATTCTGAGCCCGCAACTGCTGACTCTGATGACTCGTTGATTTTATGTGTTTATATGTGTTCAACTGTTACGTGTTTAAATTTTTGGAAGACTTATTCGATTTTTGCTCTCACTATGATCGACACACACAACCCGCATTGCTCTTCTATCTCAAAACGCTAACAAATCGCTACTACTATGAGGAATTGTCGTACGCTATGATGCTCGCTATACTAAACGCTTATGTTATACTAACCGCTACGCTAAACGCGATCACTATATTCGAACAACCGCGAGCTTTGAATGATAGGTTTCTGTATTCTGACTGCTTCTGGTGATTATGTGCTTACGTGCTTCTGTGATTCTGTGCTCTACGTGCTTATGTGTTTATGTGCTTATGTGCCCCTATGTGAATCTGTGATTTCGTGGTTATGTGTTTATGTGACTATACGTGTTACTAAGCTATAGTAAGTGATAAACATGTGAGGTGAGATTCGATTATGATGTGTCTGAGACCTACGACAATGTCCGTTGCAGACAATGTCGTCATCTGGACACCGTCACCCACTTTCTCGCCAAGAAAAGAGAGACAAACGTCTTGCTGCTATCATCGCTAAACAAGTAGCAAAAGCTGTGAGTGATGTCTATGAGAACGTCAGCAAATCATCTGAGGAGTCGAGAACCGAAGCTCCTAAAGCTACACTCAAAGCTGCCTTCAGTTTCAAGCATTTCAAGGCTTGTGGGCCAAAGGAATTCACTGGCGAGGAAGGCCCTACAGCGTTGTTCCAATTGTTTGATTCGATTGAGCTCACTCTGCGACAAAGCGGTTGCCCCGACGATCTCCGCACTCTAAACGCTACTGGCGTCTTCTAGTCCCGCGCACTAGACTGGTGGACGGCCGAGAGAAACAAACGAGGGAATGATGCAGCCTACGGTCTGTCGTGGGACGAACTCAAGGAGGTCATGTTGGAAGAATTCTGCCCTCCTCATGAACGCCAGAAGTTAGAGGATGAATTCTGGCACAAAAAGCAAAAGGATGGCGAAAACACTGCTCTAACTGCTCGATTCAAGCAGCTAAGTATCATCTGCCTGGATCAAGTGAAGACTTCTGATATGGCAATCAAGAAGTATATCCGAGCCCTGCCTGACTGTGTTGCAGATTTCGTGCAAGCGGCTAAGACTAAGACGATCGAGGAGACTTACTTACTGGCCACTGAAATCAACGACAAGTGGGTCAAGGCTGGTGTCTGGGATAAAACTTCGAAGCACCTGCATCAAGCTACCGCCGCTCTAACTGCCGAAACCGCCACCGCTCAACCGTCAAAGTCCTCACGCCGAAAGAAGAAGAACAATAACAGCAGCTCTAGCAACAAGAACTGTGCTGTCACTACCAATGCTGCTCCTCTCCAGGCCGTACCGGCCCAGCAGCAGTCCCATCACCGCCCAGCTCCAGCTACTTATGCACCACCTGCCAAGCGTGCATACACAGGCCCCCACCCGGTTTGCCCAACATGCTCTTATCATCATCCGGTGGGTCTTGCCTGTCGTTTCTACGCTCACTGCAACATGTACGGTCACTTCACTGTCAACTGCCGTACTGGTCCTCGCAACACCGCAACTCCTGCCACTGCTCATCAAGCTCTGCTCCCCGCCCCGCAAGGCCAGCACGCAGCTCCGGCACCCGTGATGAATGCCAGAGTCTGCTTCGCATGTGGTGATCCCAACCACTTTGCGAACATGTGCCCGAACAGGGTGGTGAAACAAGAGCCCCAGCAGCAGCAGCCTCATCAGCAGAAACAGCCACAGCAGCAGCAAGCCGCACACGCCAAAACATTCAACATCAATGTGCGCCAAGCCCAGGCTGACAACAACGTGGTCAATGGTATGTTCCTTGTGAATGGTATTTATGCATCGTGTTTGTTTGTTACTGGAGCCGATAATTGCTTTGTGTCGTTCGAATTTGAAAAGCTCCTTAGTCGTAAGCGCTACTATCTGCCCTCGCCCTTCGATGTTGAAGTTGCTACCGGAAGGACTGTCGCTGTAAATTCTATTCTTCGTGATTGTACTCTTGAGCTCAACAATCACATCTTCCTGATCGACCTTATTCTGATGCAACTCGGAAGTTTCGACGTCATAATAGGCATGGACTTTCTTCGCGAAAACCATGCTGAAGTTGTATGCTTCGACAAGATGATTCGATTCTCGCTCGCGAATAGTGATTTATTATGTGTCTATGGCGAAACTGCTTTGAAAAGTCTCAAACTCATGTCATGCGTCCAAGCTAGCAAGTATCTCCGTAAGGAATACAGAGCTTTCTTGGCTAACATTGTAGTAGCGGAGAAGGAAAAGAAAAGGAAGATAGAAGTAAAAGACGTTCATGTGGTCCGTGAATTCCCTCAGGTGTTCCCTGATGATCTTCCTGGACTACCGCCAAGTCGTGATATCGACTTCTGTATCGACCTCATTCCTGGAGCCAACTGTAACGCCTCACTTTTTTAAAATTACTTTAAATAGAAAGATTAGTCATGTACCTATTTTGGAAACTTATATCCGTATCGTATTCGTATATCGCCTCCGTTTTCGTAATTCATAACTTTGATAGTAATAAAAATTTATTTATTTTAAATGAATTATACTTCATTTATTTTTGTACATACTTAAACATTTAAATCCTTATATACATTTGATACATACCCGTACCCTAGTAACCACATACGTAACTTACAATTAATACGTGATTCTGGATATCCTATATGTTCAAACACTTGATTATACGTTCACAATACATAACCTATACTTTATTCTATACAAATTTATTTAATTTCATGTTTTTTTTTATAAATTAGACGTTAATATATATATGTATGTGGTTAAAAACAAATTTCTTAATACATAATATAATTATTATAATCAAACTTAGTGACAAAACATAAAAGGTTTTGAGATGACCTTATGGCCAATATATGTTCGTTTACACAAAAAAAAAAAAAAAAAAAAAAAAAAAAAAAAACCTTATCAAATGCAAATAACAAACCAAGGGACTATAAATAAAAAAAAAGAAAATACAAACAAATTGGTCCAACTTCAGCCGAATGTAATCAGCCATTGGCTGACTTCTTTGCCTCCATTCTATCCACCATTACTTTTAAACATTAATATATATGTCTAATAAAATTACTAACTCATATATTAGTAATTTATACAAATAGAATCAAACATAAGCTTTCAAATTGTGGACATTGAATCCCAGACATACATGATCGACCAGATTATTGGTTGATTATATTTTGGCTCCATTTTATTATTGTTCAACTTCCACCAACTTATATTAATTACCCTCTTAATACTAACCCTAATCCCCATTATAAATACATCCTTTTCCCCACTCTATTCCACTTTCCAACTCCTCAAACACTCCAAAATCACTCTCTAATCACTCCAAAAAAAAATTCCCAGCTTTAAGCAGAAAGTTTAAGTCATTCAAAGTGAGTTCTAGCTCAATTCTTCAACTTTTTCTTCTTGTTTCTTTATTCTTAACACTTGGATAACCTCTAGGAAGGTTTTCACAAGTTTGCTTGGGCAAACTAAGGTGAAACCTCACCATATTTGAGGTCCAAAGTGAACTTTAAATTCTGCTCATTTTTATCTTTTTAAATCTTCTTCTTTTGATAGAAATTTTGATGGAATCTTATTCCCACCAAGCTCAGAACTTAGTCTATGGTTGTGGGTTTGTCTTTAGGGGATTTCTATCAAAGTTTTGGGTTCAAACACCCATTTAAATTCTGTTTATACTTGTTAAATCAAACTTGAATTAGTATGTTTCATTTCCATATTGTTCATGACCATCCTTGTTGTCCTTGTGATAACTTGTGCATCGGTGAATCTAAGAAAGAGGTTTTAAAAGGAAGGTTACCCTCCTACCTCTATGCATGACTTATATGATAAACTTGCTATACTTGATGGACTAAAATTTATGATATATAATATATAGAATATATAATACCTATAGTAACCGAACTTTTGATGATAATCTAATGGTTATTTGTCAAAATACTAAGTTACATCATCTAAGAACTTGATTCTCGTTACGATTCCAATGGGTACTTTAACCCATGAAAACATTCAAACCCCTATGGGTTTCCTAGTGTCAAAAACGAGTATTAGGTGCTAGATGGTTACTTTCTCATGTACTTACTTTCGATATACTTTAATTCCGAATTCCGACTCTAAGCGTACCTTGAACTCCAACCCGTACACATTCAACCTCCTAAACTCTTTCCCTCGTCAACAATTGGATAATCGGAAGAATTAGCAATTTTGTGAGTATACTCGCAACCCCCTTTTTTATGTTTACCACTTTTTGGGGTGTAACATGTTTTACTATTAAACTACACTTAAACTTATTCTTTATGCAATGCACAAAACAATCCTTATACATGAATACTATGTTATGATACTTGATGCTTACGTGGACCATACTTATGTGATATGTTTTAGTCATTAGCTCTCACGAGCCTCCTTTCAACATGTATAGCGCTATAGGAGTAACGCACCGCCCCCCTTAAACTTGGGTCATGTTGAATTAATTAAACTTTCTTGCGTAAATAGAGGTTGGCTAGAAATATTGCATGCCACGATAGGTTGATCTCGTATAAACTAAGTTGCCATGTGGATTCATTTTAAACTTTTATACTTATACTTATACTTATGCTTAAACTTGTATACTCGCCTTTGCTTTTGCATTGAACTTTATTTTAAACATGTTACAGGTTGAGGATGATGATGCTATGAAATGAAGTAGCGTTGATACCTAGATACACATATAGACGTTTAGGTTTAATCGTTGTATCAATTTTGATTATGTTGTATTGTAATTCCTTTGAACTTGACGTTATTTGATTTCTTTGTAATGTTGACAAATGAATTATGAAATGAAATCGGTTTATTAAATATTGTCACAAATAGCGTTATGATGTCTCTAGCAATCTTCACACTTCGTCTCATCCCGATGTTTCCGCCATTGGTTGGGGTGTGACACCAACCCTGTTGCCAAAGCTCCTTATCGACTCACGCCATCTGAAATGCGTGAACTCTCAAACCAACTCCAGGAATTACTTGAGAAAGGCTTCATTCGCCCTAGCACCTCTCCTTGGGGCGCGCCAGTCCTCTTCGTTAAAAAGAAGGATGGGTCGTTCAGGATGTGCATCGACTATCGGGAATTGAATAAGCTAACCTTCAAGAATCGCTATCCCCTGCCCCGCATCGACGATTTGTTTGATCAGCTGCAAGGTGCTACGTGTTTCTCGAAGATCGATCTACGCTCAGACTATCATCAGCTACGCATTCAAGAGGAGGATATATCCAAAACCGCTTTTCGCACGCGCTACGGCCACTATGAGTTCGTTGTTATACCTTTTGGTTTAACCAACGCACCCGCGGTTTTTATGGATCTGATGAATCGCGTGTGTAAACCTTATCTCGACCGTTTCGTCATCGTGTTCATCGACGATGTCATGATCTATTCTAAGTCAAGAGCCGAACACGCGCAACATCTACGTTTGTGTAGGATCGTGTTTCGACCCGAATGAATCGTTCAGAGGAGTTTTCGTCAACTACAGGTGCGGAAAACAAGTAATCAACGTAGAAATAGCTTGCAAATCACTTTAAACACCTTTTCGTATTGATGTATAACAGTTTACAATCAAATCTCGATCCGGCAGCACTTCGGTACGAGTTACAAGGAATCCTCTTTGTTTCGCTTCAATGACCAATATTTATAGGTCATGAGGTTTCGCTTGATTGTACATGTCATACAAGCGAAACCTCCAACTTGACATTCAAGCGGAACTAACAATGGCAAACAAGCGGAACCTTTATGTCCCTTGAAGCGAAACCTATTACACACATCTATACAATCTCCTGTTTTCTAGTAAAACGCACTCTGTTCTAACACTCTAAGACTAAGACTCGATCCAAGATGAAGTCAACAGATGTAGTGCACCAACAGACTCCCCCTCACTTGACGGAGTTGTCCATCGAGTCATTGACGGAGTTGTCCATCGAGTCATGACACTACTATGTCTTCACATCATCAGTCTTGATCAGTCTCTGGGCTTCTCTCTCTATCTTCATCTCTCTCTCTCTTTTATCATCAACAGACTCCCTCACTTTGATGTTGACATCTTTTGAGTTTCTCAGCTCCAACATTCACTCCCCCTTAAATAATGATTATTCCTGAACAAAAACTCTACCACATACATAAGTTTTATGACAAATATTTAAGCATATAGACACCACCTAAAACTTATCACAAATCAATCAATCACTCAGATACTGATGAACCACTTGGAATTGTATCATGTTTCTTATCAAAATAACACACTCTCCCAAACCATATGTTCATCATGTTTAGCACTTAGAATTTTGAAAATCTGTTTTTCAATATCAGTCGTCGAAAATCTTTTTGACTTTTTCAAAATTTATGCTAAAACACACCAAAAATATTTTTGAATTATCTGAAAGATGATAGCTGACACTACTTGTAAAACAAAAGAATGCAGAAATGAAATATTTACATACAATATTTTTGCGAGTTTGTGCAAGAGGATCATATCAGTTTTGAGACAAATCACTAACACTGTTAAGCTTTAAATATACTCAGTTTTAAACAATTTACCTAGATTGTCAGTATATTGATCCACTTTAAATTTTTACACAAATTTCAATCGAATCGAGATACGATATTAGTGTTTTAGAAACTTAAACTTAATCGTGTATCACTCCACTCGAATATACTCCTGTATCCAGATCCCAATATTCAGTCTTACAGGTGAGTATACCACAGATGATATCTGTAAAGGGGTTATGTGCGAGGGCCGTGAGAGCTCAGGTCGATACTTCCGTATACGCAGAGAGATGATGGCTTCGACTTTAGGTGGGTTCCCCTTTAGAGGATCTTTTATTACAATAGCAGCGACTATCAATTTTATTGTTTCACCAGCTTGCTGAGGGCGAGCTTATATTTCAAAGCTTTTTGCAGAAAGTATTATTCGGGGATTAGGTCAGTACTTCCATACAGCAGAAGTCCCGGAATAATACCCCAGATATCACTGAGTATAAAGACCTAGTATCTCAGAATATGGGACCTTTCAAACAAGATTTCGGGGGTTACCCATATATCCAAGAATAGTTACCCACGAATCAAGTAAGTTTGAATTAGGTTTATATCTCGTTTCAATTTAATAAATGTGCGAAAATCTACTGACACATCCGTAGTAAGATCGTTTATCACATTTTGACTTTTCAATTCTTTAGCATGTTGTGACAGTCCACTGATGTACTATCATTTCCTCTTTTATGCAACAAAAACTCATTTTTGATTTTATCATGTTTTTGACTTTTTCAAATTTTCTAATGTTTTTGGATTTTCTGAAATTTTCTACTCCCCCTAAAATGCAAACACATTAAAGAAATTTGAAAAACTATCTAAGTTCTAGACACACCTGAACATTAAACAAACTGTACAAGACTTGACAACCGATATAGAATTACATCAATTCGCCATTCACTAGCGCATAAACAATCAGAACTCCCCCTATCAACAAACTATTTTCCCATTTAGATTTCAAAACACTTAAGTTTGTTTTAATCAAAATGGTTTTTCCGGAAAATAAGTTTGATTGATTTTACCACTTGTAGGAACGGGGATGTGGTTCATCATATTGTCTCTCAACAACTTGTAGGAAAATGCAAGTACAAATTAATGTCCTTGATTTACCATATTCAATCAAATCGTCTAACCACTTGTAAGTATAACCAACAAACATACACAAACCTCTTTACCGTTTGTATGATTGACGTTGCCGAATACAACTTAAGAAAGATGCCGATTCATGCTCCACGCTTACCAACCTGGGAGCTCCGACAAGTCCTGAGACTTACTGTTCATAATATGTACTATCCCAGTCACAAACCAGGGATGGTTCAACCTTTTCTTTCTTTGTTTTCTTCTCATAAAATTCTTTAACCCCTTTGACTTTTCGATCAATCATCTTGCCAAATATATGTTTTACCTTGGGGTTAAAGACCTTCTCAGCATCAAATTCCTGTTTATCATTATAAAATTGGTTAGAAATTTCAGTTTTACCAATTTTCTTTTGATAATTCTCAGCCCGGAGTGATGGAAACTCCTCATCGTTCACAGTCGGAACTGAGTTTTCAACTTTTACATCAGCTTCACATTTTGAAACAACTTGTGGCTCAACTGATTTTATGGAATCAGTTTCATCACCGAAGATAGCTCTTCTGAAGTTGACCTATCAGAATCATCGCTAGAGCTTTCACCAGCTATTTTAACAACCTATTTCTGGCTGTCAGATTTAGCTCTCTTCTTGTAGAACTTGTTCGAACACTCACCAATTTCAAATTTAGAATTTTTAAACAATTTTTCTCTATCAATTGGTGGGTCAAACTTGTTGGGATTGAACCCTATCAGAGGAACAGATAATCAAAGCTAAAACTGGATCAGAGCAGTGGATCCAGAATAAGCAGATGTTTACATACAAATCTCTCCCCTTGAAAGTGATTTCAACATCTGCTGACCTCCTATCTGCTGTTCTTGCTAAATGCTGACCTACAACTGCTGCTCAAGTAAAGACCTGATGAAAGACTGAAGCCCTGCTGATTCAATCTACTGCTTTGAGTCAAGCTCTGCTGTTCCGGACAAGTGATGCTAGGTTCACAACACTAGAAGGTTGCAGCAGCTGATCAATAGTCTGTTTTGTATGTAATGTAATAGCAGTAGTTAACATGGCAGTGTTTGTATAGATCAGAGGTTAGAGTTTGTTAGGAGGTTAGATGTCACTTTCATGGTGACGTCAGCTAAGATGCTCAGTAGTTTGCAAGTGCCTATAAATAGATCAGTACTTTGTACTGTTCTATTAGCTCTTTTGCATCATCGTCTTCTTTGCATGAACAAACAACTGAGCTCTGGCTGAGGGGGAGTTCGCATTCATTCATCAATCATTGTAATCGTTATTGAAATAAATTCAATCTTCCGATTCATTGTGTAAAGATGTTTGATCAAAGTATTGATTGTATGCAAAGTTTGTTTTCATCATAATTCCGCTGCACACTCATCCATTTTCATTCTAATTACAAACACAAAATACAATCAGAATCAAACTCGGATCCAACAATTGGTATCAGAGCTTGGACAGTCAAATTTGACTTAACAATCATTTTGACGTAAATAGTTCAGCTCATAACAGTTGATACTGATCGTTTGTTCGTTTGTCGAAAAACAGAGCAAGGATTAATCACCATTAAAGTTGATTTCTCAGTGTCTGTAAAACAACAAGAATGACGTCACAATCTCAGGATGATAAAAACAACATCGGCTCTCTTTTTAAACCACCTATGCTAAAAAGAAATGAGTACAACATCTGGCAGAGGAGGTGGGTCACATCCTCGCTCAACAAAGCACAGGTTGTTGGAGGTCTGTCGTCTTTGGTCCCCATGTTCCTACAGTGCCAAGCGCTGAAGATACTAAAAAGTTCGTTCCAAAATCAGTTGAAAACTATACCGAAACCGACTTTCAAAAGATCGAACTAGATGCTAAAGCGTTTAGCATCATAGCATCAGCGCTGCCCAATCGAAATATTATGGCTGGGAAAAACCTTCTAGGTTTAAAAGAACCCCAACTGTAACAGAAAAATAATGCCAAGAGTTAATGGGAACGCGACTTTAAGGAAACAGTTTGGGGGAAGTCAAAAAGGAAATCTTGAACC